>NC_135497.1:237498194-237728891 GCF_052857255.1 Amblyomma americanum
TCCGTTTTCCTCGCATCTTCTCGATCTCAACATGACAACAAAGAGAGAGAGAGAGAGAAAAAAAACAAAATGCTTAATCATTCAGAGGTGGTCCACTGCTACTCGTCGAGTTCAGGAGTTCTTCTGGCGGTCTCTTTCAACTCTTCGTAAGCGGCGTTCTTAAGCAGCTAGCCCGCTTGCGTGGCGGCCTCCAGCACACACCACCGGCTATGTAGGAGTTGACAGGTGAGCGCGCCTAACGAGTCGCGGAGGCCGCACGCGACGTAGGTTCGTCGGGCCTTGAGCGATGTCACAAGAGGCTCGCAGCACGCAACGCAGCGTAATGATCCCCGTGCAGAAATGTGTCGTTTTTCTTCCATTCTGCGCGCGCCCTTGTTCGTCCTCCGGTCAGGCATGATCTCCTTGAGCCCAAGCTCTGCGAGTCGCAGATGGCCACCGCTGTCCGAATGCCGGCACACTTTTTCTCCGTTCGGCAAAGTCGCGAGAGCTGTCGACTCAGCGCGGCCTGAAAATGTATGTTCTAACTTGTGCTGACTGTATACATGTGGTATTATTTTCTGTAAGTAGAATTTTCATGCGTGGTACCGTCTGTCTGCTTGTCACACGGCTCATGAGGTGCGTAAGAGAGCGTGACAGAAATGCTTGAATAAAAAAGTTGCACTTGCAGCTTGAATGTGTTTCGTATCATTCATTGGAGCTGTACTTCTTTCGCTGGCCGCCGGTACAGGTAGGTGCTCAAGAAAGTGTGGCAGCCATCTCGCAGGTCATGTACTCGAGTCTTTTAAGACGCCATTCAAGAAGTTTTGGTTGCTTTTCTTGATTGCAGGCAGCGATAGAAAGCTTGAAACTCGTTCACCCATCAAATGTGCTCTTACTGAAACATTTAGTAACCGCTACAGGAACTACGTAAATTCTGTTCATTTCAGACGTAAACTTAATCGCCAATATCAGATGTAACTGCTCCTAGAACACAACTCGAAACTCGAAGATATCGAAACGAGTCTTGCAAGCTGGTGGTCGATGCTGTCTTTTTCATGTTTTCACCATCCTGTCGCATATTTCCCACGCTCGTAACCAGCCAATCGGGAGGCAACAAAATACTCGCGTACAGAGACAACCGCGAGACATCGGTAGGAATTTGCACTGGTCTCGCCTTCGCTTTGGTGACGCGATCGATTACTTACTTCTGTGCAGCAGGCTGAATGTATCGCTCAGTCCATGCAGCACTTCAAATACGCCTTCTTACTCCCACTGTAGCCCGCGTTAACGGAATGAGCCGAGCACATAACTGAAAAAAAAAAGCCAAGTTAGCCAGAAACTGACTCTGAAGAATACGATCAGCACACCCGGCCTCTTTATATCAATTGGAAACATCATCCCAGCAAGTGGACATTCTATGTGCTATACACCACAGGCTGCACGGAACGACGTTGTGGAGGACTCAGAGTGAGCTCCGACCATTCGGGGATCTTAAACGTGCGCGGAAGACTTAACACACTATCTTTTTTGACCTTCGTCTCCATCTAAATGCCGCGTCCGAAGCCGGGATCGCGTCCGAAACTGGTGGATCTGCTCCTCGGCTAGTCGCTGCATTAGCAAAAGAACTGGGAGTCAAACAAGTAAACAACGACACCGAAGGTTAAAAAACACGTGGCATGAGACGTATGAAGGCTGCCTGATGAAATGGTAAGGTGCTGCAGAAGGACAGGCTGCTGATATCTCGTCACTCCGCGACCTTGTGCCCCTCCACTCGCCACTCGGGAGCTCTTAACAAAACTTGGGATGCGTACGGTAAATGGGTTCTTCTCTGCGACGGACCGATAGTGATTTATGCACAGAAGGGCCAGAATATCCGTTCTCATTATTCTGCACAAAGCTTTTTAGAGCCCTGCCAGAAAGAAAATTCTTGAATGACTGTAGTGAGGCTAGTGGCCGCAACATAACTGTCTTTTTAGAAAGATTGCCTTTTTGTGGAGATTGCTATCAATCAGGGCGGAAGGCAGCACTGAAAACGCGACGACATATGGGTAGCGGCCAGGGTTCAAGCAATTCTTTTCGCGCACCGCTGAGCAGGGCCGCGGTACAAGCGAATTTACTGCAGGGAGTATAATTTCGATTATGGCAGGATCTCTGACACAGCCAGTTATAACTTATATTTATTGTAAACGCAGTCCCAGGGACAGGATAGCAGATATTTTCTTGTGATTGTAGTTGCAGGCACAGGAGTAGACAAAGACTATCAGGCGGGTGTATAATTAAAATTGTTTATTGGACGAACTCCCTGCCGTGCTCAATTTAAAGGGTCGACAAATTTTCTGGATACGGCGCCTGCAACACCTACGACAGTGTCTAACACCGTAAAGACAGCTGGACACAGCTACAATCATTCCAGATAAACCTGGTCGTTTTTCGGAGGAAGTAAAGTGATAAGGTCATGTGACGGCGGCTTTGAACAAGAGACACGAAAAAACGAACATTACAGAGCGTCGCGGCTACCTGTTCACAGTCTTTGGTGAGGTTCAAATCGCTTCTCGCAATGAACTAGCGCTGTCAAAATTTTATTAGATTTGAATCGCGAGTTTCGTAAGACTCGTGCAAATGCGAATCTTTTCGGCGTGACCCTGCCTTGTGAACACTCTACGTAGAGTGTATAAACCTCCTGCGCAAAGTGAACGTCACGCGTTTGGCGTTACTCGGTCTTCCGACTCTTGGCACATTCACCGTGAGAAAGAGCGTAATCTTTTGCACTGGGTTCTTGACTTATAACTCGGGAGGAACATGAATTTAAGTCACACTTAGTGGTCCAATTTTTCTGCTTTTCAGTGTTCAATTTGATACCGTTCAAGTAATTTTTGTAAAACGCTAGCGAAGCTGCACATGACAAGTGAGTACAAACAAATGGAAGGCCTCGTTCTGATCACTCTGTTCATAATAATTTTACGATTTTGTGAGCTAAATGTTCTATAAGATGTTCTATTCCCTGATGATTCCCTCTTTCTCACTTGGGGAACGCAGACTTTATGAATGCAGTCGCACATTTTCACATGGAGAGGATCCGTTGTGCAACTTTCACCGCAAGCGCGCTGGGTGCTCGATGATATGCGAAGACAGCACACAAGTCACTACCAGCGAATAAGGTGCATAAAGCTTTGTTGGAGCATTAGATACCATGACAGGTGGCTTGTGAATTGAAGGTTTCGCAGTTCTGAATATGAAAGTTCGGAATATTGTTTTTGATTTGTCTTCGAAACAGCTGGAATCCTCATTGCCAGGCAGTTCCAGGTATGTAGCCTTAACACGTTTTTCTTTTTTTTAAATAGAACTCGAGTTTCACTTTATTAAAATTCCTTTGTTAGCTATACATCAATCTTAGATTTATTTGCTAAACACGTATCCCGGGTATACGGCCCAAGTAACGCTTATTGCCATGGGTTTATTATTATATTCCGCTGGTTGTTGGCTCGCTGGCAGCTGCTGAAGCCCACAGGTTGCAAGCGTTTTTCTCTATCTTGAATTCGTGGGCCGGGTGAAGAGAGTAGCGTCAGTGCTTTTGCTTCTGGTAGTGCTGTTCTTATCACTACTAGCACCACTGTTGACGATTGATGCTGTTGCTATTCAAACTTCTGTTTACTGCGAGTGCTGCTAGACTTACTAGTGGTATTGCTTTCTTTGTATCACTGCGGGTCATCAATGCCTATAAACAAAAACGCAACGCGCCCACATGTTACTGAAGTAAAAAAAATATAAAATAAGCAATTATGTTTGTGGTCATGCGGACGATCAGTACTAGCTGGTTCACTTTCCTCTTTGCAATTGTCGCATTTTCTTTCAATTGGTGCTGCCACGCATGGCTGGGTAACGATTGTGTTTCTGTGTTGGGAGGGTTACAAAGAGTGCTTTATGCTCCGAGAAACGCGTTGGCACGGACTTGAACATCTTTTCCTGCAGCTCGTTTTTGGGCAGTGTGCCGAGAGCGTTAATCATCTCTCCGACCCACCGCACGTTTGTACCTACAGGAGCTTTAGGCTTCTAAGAACACAGCGAAAATAGCGATATAAGCGATATATCATAAAGGTCGGGAACACTACAGCGTGAGCGACCATACGCTGGGCAGGAAACCACCTAGCATAAAGCCTTATCTGCAATGCAGAGAATTTGTTTTGGGTGCAGTTCACTGCATTTGGGATTTTCTCTCCGGGAGAAAAGGTGGCGGTCATTGATTGACACCGCTCAAAATGAAACTTGGACTAAATAACGCTTCCAGGTTGGCACTGAAAGTCGGTCACACATGCTTTAAACGCGTTTTGCTCCATCTAGATTCAAATCTCACTTGCAGCATTACCAAACAAGCAAATGAACTGCGTGAAAAAAAAAAGTTGTACTAAGCAGTAATCGGTGCCAGATTTTGAGGCGTAGATGGGCTAAGCGGCAAGACAGAGACCGAGAGAGAGAAAAAAGCTGCGCTCTCCAAGAGTGACACTTCAGAAGACTTCGTTTGGGCTGCCGTCTGGAGTAAGACCACGCTCTGGGGCTGCCCGCCATTTCCTACAAGACGGCAGCAGAGGGCGCGTGGGCGTGCAGAACGAAACGGAAGTGCTCGACGGAGAAGAAGGGCCGCGGGAGAGAAGGGTGGCGTGGAGACGGGACCACTGGCGGCCAGGGAAGCAGCGATGTGCGGCAGCACGCATGCAAGACGACGACGGCCAGCGCCGATCTCGGCTAGCGTGAGAAAGCGCAGGAAGCTCGCAATTAGACGGTTCCTGCTCTTCGATCGGCCGCGCGAGAGCGGAAAAGGCATCGCCCGGTCGGAACGGTCGCCTTAAGCTGCGTAGCGAGTCTGAGGGTAGCCCGGAGAATATTGCCCCGGTCGCCGGACACACGCTAGCCGCGTCCATGGAGCTGGCCCGGAGCAGCACGCCTCGTCCAGCCTGTCAGTCCACAGGGTTTTGTTTCGGGAAAAAAATATCCAGAAAATTTCCCATTCTTTTGCATATGATAAACGTAATATGTGCAACAACCAGAATAATGATTGTGACCGTAGCCGTTACGCTCATAGCAGCTGAGAGGAGTTTGGAATGCCTGAACAGCTGCATGTCATCATTCGGGGTTCATCGTCGAGATAGGGGAGGTAGATGGATATCTTGCTACCACAAAGTGAACAAGAAGGGGGGGGGGGGGGGGGACGCCTCAAAGGTTGAAGTTTTCGGTTTGAACCAATAAACGCACTGCAAATCCATTTTCTGAAATTCTATATTGACCGATAAAGGTTTAAACCTTTTCAAACCAGCGCATTGTGGCGTAGTACATCTGAAGGATGTACTATCTGGGACAGAAGCCTTCAGGATGCGGGAAAGCGATCTAGGCGCATAGGTGTAATGCTTGCTACCGAATATCTGGTTTCACTGCCCGGCATTTGAGCGCGTGAGTCCGACTACCACTTCCGCGAGTTTGGTTCGGATGCATTGCTCCGCTACTTTATCCAACGTCGGATTCAGATCAGGGGGCTCCATTACTTCGTCATGCTTTGTCTACGAGAATTGAGCCCGCTGCTCACAGACTGTCACCGCCTTATCAGGGTCGTTACTTCGTCAAGGAGTTCTGCTATGGCATGCAAGGACACTGGCAGTGTCTGTGGTAGTAACAGGCCACCTTCAAGTCGAAACCATTCACAAGCGTCCCGAAAAAGTGTCGTGTTCTGGATTCCTCTACGGTCGAAAGGCACTTTCATTGCTGCCGTCTTCATGCGGACTACGTGACCGGAGGCCATCTGGCTGCTTTTCGATTTCGGCCAATGTAATTTTTTCTACCAATTCGAAGCTTTGTTCTTGTGAAGCGTTTGCCGCTTGCACAGTTAGTTCCGTCACTGAAGGAGTGAGCAGTGTGCTGGAAGCAACTAATACGCTTGCATTTATCAGGACCGGATAAAACTATACCGACGTGAAGGCAACTAGACAGAAAGCCCTGGTTCAACTTGCCCAAGCGAGGCAAGTGATGTGCTCATTGCTCCCCAGTTACTTTCACTTGTTTTTTTTTTTCGTTTATTCAAGTTCTTTACGCAACCACTCTTTTAGAAATAAGCATCTATAAATGTTTCTTTCTAATGGCCCGAAAACATACGCCCTGCTATTTTCCGTACGGCGATAGTATTTCATATCGGAACCACTACTTTAGACGCTACCATCTGTGCGTTAATTACTTGTACAGGTGCGAACAAAAGTAAACGGAACACGCTATTGCCTTCTGACATTTTTCGTGCGTTGCCTAGATGAAGTTATTATTCTGGTGTGTTTATGTTTTATCGGGTTTAGTTAAGCAAGGGTACTGCGCAACAAAAAAAAAAAAAAAACAGGGACGAGAAGACAAGGACGGGCGCATACCCACGACTGGGTTTCTTCAGAAGAATATAGATACTTATATCGTCATGTCTGCCAAAACATCTAATGCGCGCATGCTAGAAAGCTGCTTTCTTTCTGATATAACTTTACCAAGGTGTCACTGACACAATCACTCTTTTTGTTCTTCATGAAAAAAACCTTAGCAAGCTGACGTGTCATCTTGCCACTACTACGCCTCAAAATTTTGGTTCTTCGCAGCAAAGGCAGGCATGGGGCATGCGCCGCAGTGCAACGGCAAATCGGACCCTTTTCCGGTCTGTATCGAAAGCTGGTGCTCCCTCAATCTGTCGTTTAAACATCTAACGTTCCTTATCTCAGTCGTGTTCGCAGTGGCGGACAAGCTTTTGCAGAGATTGAAGAGCACCCCAGCAAGTTGGAGGTCGGGAAGAACTCAGACGGGCGGCTGTCACCGATATTCATAGGATGTCCCTCAACCTGAAGAACGTTACCAATCGCTACGGTGTGACGGTGGTATTCCCTCCCCGTGCAAGTTGGCCTCACTGTGTCCCCGGATCGTCTCCGGAGAAAGCCGCTTGCGAGTCTGCACGAATCGCCACGTTGCCCAGTTCTTCAGGTGCTTGGTCGGGGTTGCATACGAAATCCCCCTGACCTGACCTGTTGGAAAGTTTACATTGGCCAAACCGGTCGATGTTTAAACGAACGACTAAGGCAGCATCGGATTTCGATAAAGACCGGGAAAAAAGTCCAATTTGCCGTTGCACTGCGGTGCATGCCCTTTTACTACCCGCGATAATCAGTGCCTTCCTTTGCTGGGAAGAACCAAAATTTTGAGCCGTAGTAGTGACCAGATGACACGTCAGCTTGCTGACGCTTTTTTTTTCATTAGGAACAAAAAGGGTGATTGTGTCAGCGACACCTTGGTAAAGTTGTTTAAGAAAGAAAGCAGGTTTCTAGCATGCGCGCAGTACATGTTTTGACAAACATGACGATGTAAGTATGCATGTTCTTCTGAATAAACCAAGTCGCGACTCTGCGCCCGTCCTTATAGTCTTCTCCTATTTTTTTTCTTTGCGCAGTACTCTTGCTTAACCATGTATGACAGGCTCGCCCAACAGCATGCACTCTTTATGGGTTGTTCTTTTTAACGTCCCAAAGCGACTCAGGATATGAGGGACTCCATAGTGGAGGGATCCAGATAATTTCGACCACCTGGGATTCGTTAACGGGCACTGACATCGCACAGTACACGGGGCTCTAGCATTTCGCCTCCATCGAAATGCAGCCTCGGCGGCCGGCATCGAACCCGCGTTTTTCGGGTCAACAGCCGAGTACCATAACATTATTACTCTACTGAGCCCATGCCCGGCCCGCCAAGCTCGACGTAAGGCCCGCGCCCCAGTCCGTTCCGGGAGCATTTCAACAGGCAAATTGCTGACTGAGTGTAGTTAGTATCATGGTACACAAGTAAACAAGTGGCCAGCAAAGGCGCGCAAAACGCATTATCGCTTGAAAAAAAATTGGTTTGCTAAACATAAAACGAGGAAAGGTAAGGCGGGATCGCCCGCTGGGCTATTTGAACAGTGATATCGTCTGTAAATAGCCTCCAAGTTTCGAGAGCCGATTGAAAAGAGTTGCATACTCGCGCAATTAACTTTCCGTTACCTCTATTTTTTTACGGCCCACAATGTCTAAATATTAAAACGACTTCGAAGCCGTAGCAATGACATTCCTTTTTTTTATTTTTAATGAGCACGATTTCACGGGTTGAATTCATGGCCGCACTGGCCGCGTTTTTATGGAAACGAAAAGCCAAAGAGCCTGTTTATTGCTAACTATGACTCTGAATGCCCGAAGTGTCATAAACCATTATGCTCCTCTGCAATGACGTTTCTTGTAGCGTAGAGTTGTGTTTCTGGGAGGCGAAGGCACACGACCAAGTACTGTCTTGGAACTGACGGCTGCCCGTCGAGCAATCGAATGAAGGTCCTTATCCAGCGGTTCTTTTAAGACTACAGATGTGCAGATGTGGGCGCGAACACGAAGCCTAGGGAGTGTGATGCGCTTTCTGGTAGATTCTACAGCGTGTGCTCGATGAAAGCTGAAACAGCCGACGCCAGCGACGCTTTGGGCTTCTGTAGGCGAACGCACTCGTGGAAGTGAGCAGTGTCTGAGGCGTTTCAACCCTCCACTAAGGACACCGCTGTAGAGCAGCCTGCTACTGGATTTTTGTGCTTTTTCTTTTTAAAATCTTTGGATTAAACTCTGTCAACAAATGAGCTTTCGCTCATTGCACATGAACAAAAAAAAATTGCAGCAGTGGTTTACTAGTGAACCACTGCAAAGGTTTTAGCGCGGGTATTCCTTCGTTTCCGAGAAGCTCCGGCAAGCAGTCCCATCCCCCTAGCCCCAAAGAAAAAAAAGAAAAAATCAGAATGGTTTGCAATTTTTCTCGAAACTATAGCAGACATCAAAAATTACTAAATGAGCGCTCAGCCAACACCATGGCAACTATTTCATCCGTGTCGCTGCAAGAACGCCCCAAGTATACTTCACCCAGCAATAATGAATAAAAAGCCGTACACAGCCAGTCCATGTACGGACCAGAGCCCGTTCTGGGCTGCAGGTTCAGGCCCGGGCCCAGCCCAGGCCCGCAACTTCAAGTCCGGACCCGGCCTAGGCCTGTCGAAACGACACATTTTCCAGCCCGGCCCGAGCTTTACCACATTGCAGGAACGCCGCCTTCTCTCATATTTCGCGAAAAAAAAAAGAAAATATAACTCTTCCATGGGAAATACTATTCACCAAAAAGGGTGCGCGCACGTGGCAGTCAAGCCAGGTTCATTCACCCCAGCTTTCATCGGTTACCAGAGATCTCTGCTTTCGCTTGCACCGAAGGGGCTTCGGCTATTACTACAAGGTACTTGTACACATGCGTGAACCCTTTCACAAGGCTCAGACCCAGCATAAATTATGGAACTGCCTAGATGCCAACGATGACATGGTCCTCTGCTAGCAATCAATTTTAACGCGACAGCGTCAAGGGTCCCGTTTCGCACGCAGAAAGGGCGGTGCTGTCATCGGCGTCGTTCGCCGTGAGCGAAAAACCCCGATGGAAGCAAAGAATTAATAAAATTGAATTGAAAATTGGGCTAACTTAGGTTTGGGAACAAATTGAACCCGGGACCTTCAATTTTGAGACAGGCACGCCACCCATAGGCCACGAAGGTTCGTTGGATCAAGCTGAATAAAGGTGACCAAGTGAATGTATTGTGGTCATTGACTTAGTGAAGTGTCTTGGAGGGATGTATTCGTGGCTTACGGTTTACGGGATTTAACGTCCCAAAGCAACTCAGCATATGAGGGACACCGTAGTGAAGGGCTCCGGAAATTTCGACCACATGGGGTTATTTAACGTGCACTGACATCGCACAGTACACGGACTTCTAGAATTTCGCCCCCATCGAAATTCGACCGGTGTGGCCGGGATCGAACCCGCGTCTTTCGGGTCAGTAGCCAAACTCTATAACCACTGAGCCACTGGGGCGGCTTTTGTGTTGATGAGTACGTGAGTAATTATGGCTCTGCTAATTAGGAATTAGGTAAATGAGTAGGCGATTTGAACATGACCCGATAACGCTGTCGCGTTCTACTACTAAAGGCGAAGCTTAAGCGTCCAACAATTTTATGTCCTTAATTCTCCTCTCCCTCACATACTGAGGTACGGGCGCCCTTTTGGAAATTGGAGACGATAAAGATGAAATTTGGCTACCAATAGGTGGTGCGTCAATAATCGGATGACGATACATTCCGTTAACTAGGGTTTGATGCACGTAAGGGCTTACTAGCCGTTACTCGGTATTCACCGCTGTGACATTCCCAAGTTTCAGGGCTCACTAGCCCTCGGCTCACATTACTTGACATGTCTTTCTCGCCGATTCCAGTCAAACGTGAGTAGCCCAGGATCCAAGCTTGGATCGCCAAGCAGCATGCCGCGGCGAGGCACCGAGCTCTTTGCAAGCGGAAATCAGCGTTAAATGTTTGAAAGCGCCACACTTCCGTGTCATAGGTACGCCTGGATATTCTGAAATCCTCCTCGCATGCGAAATGCTTCCACCGAGCTATAATTACCAAAAATGTGCCACTGGAAATTTCTTTTGAAATCCTACAGCTTTCTCACTGAATGCTGCCCCCCCCCCCCCCCCCCCGCCCATCCCGAAAAAGAAAGTAGTTAGCCTGTTGCTGCTTTTCTTGTAGAGTACTTTTTTTCATCTCAATCAAGCTTGTCTTCGCAGCGGACACCGATGAAACCATCCATATCAATTAGAACTTTCATTACTTTCTTCCCAAAGGCCTGTTTTTATTTTTATATTGAGTGCACAGTCGACACAACGATACCCTCACTCGCCTGCGCTTGTCTGCTCCACACACTAAACACTTCGCATCGCTGTCTACTTATTTCACGGCCAGTATAAGGAACTTCAGGAAAGACAGCTCTCGTCGAATTGACATTATTAGGTTGCCGATTACATAGGCCGTCCTCCGATCCTCCGTAGCCGATCGGCAGCAGACTTGGCGAATGACCGCTGCCGACCCGCCGTGAACACGCGGAGGGAAAGAGGATGCCGCCTGGTGGATGAAGTCAGCATCCTGGCACAAGTCGCGGCAGGCCGTCCCTCATCGGGCCCAGCGCCGCCTGCCCCTTGCAGCGAACATGGTATTTAACCGCAAGTTGAGAAGAAACGAGCAGAGCGCGGAGAGGCGCACACTTCCTCCTGTGTGCCTCTATTGAGTTGCGCCGATGTCCCGTGAGAGCCTTTCATCCCCGGGACCGACCGTTTGTCTTTTCGTCTTCGGAGGAAAACTCAGGCTAGCGAGACAACAAATCGAGCTCTTCCTGCCAGGACAGTGCTGGACCAGAAACAGAGAGAGGGGGAGAGAAAAGAAGAAGAAAAAAAGGGCCGCCGAATACAAGAGTAGGAGCGACGAGTACAGGAAAACGGTATAAGGCCGGAGAGGCAGGAAAAATAAGAGCGCAAAAGAACCAAGGGCCGACCAGGAGAGACGAAAACAAAGCAAAGCGCGCCAAAAGAAAGAGCGGATGAGTCGAGGAACTTGAGCGGGCAGAGAAGCCGCGAAAGAGCCCGTGAAAGGATCGCGCATCACTGCCAGTGCGTACCCACCGGAGATGCGCTCCCGCTCCGCCGGGCCACACTTCGATTGCTCCAGAAATGCCTGCCTCCTTCCCTTCTCCCCGCTTCTGCTCCTGGACGCCGCCAAGCGGCCGCAGAGGACAAGAGCTGGTGCTCCTCCATAAACACGTCGGCGGTCAGCCGCCCACCGCCTCCTCCCCCCTCCTCCTCACCCCGCTTCCTGTGTCGGGATGCTGATTTCTTTCGACGTCCCGTCCCTTGACTGCCGCGTGCACGCACCCTTAGAAGAGCACCAGCGTTCGGCGGTGCCACCTTTTCTACGCAAAGTGCCCCCCCCCCCCTTTCCTTACTCCGTGATGTATTGTTTCGTTTTACGTTTCTCTTCACTCTCTGCGCACCTCTCGTCCGAGCGGCACCCAGCGTAACTTTTAAAAACCATTTCTAAAGAAACCCCCCTCTCGCCAGCGCTCTTCTTTCCTCCCCCTTCTGGACCGCCCCCACCACACACTGCTGCCTTCAACAAAAGCTGGAATTCTCGAGTCGCCGTTTTGACAACTCGTGTCGGCCCATTCATGGCACCTTTCAGTTCTCTTCCTGCTGGGAGAAGAAAGACCGCTACAGAAACGAAAATGTATAAGGAGGAGGGAAAGAATGGCTTCGTTACAATGAGCGCGCGTGGCAATTAACCAACCGCAACTGACCGCATGCTGCAACGCTGTCCGCCTTCCGCGGGGTCTGCTTGCCTGCCGCGCTAAATCATAGCTGAAGAATACCACGGCGACAATGGTACGCCGTGTTCCTAACCCCCTTTCCACCTTAACTCCTCGCTAGACGTTTCCGCGACGTGTCCCACGTTGTTTGGTCACTCGCTGTAAGCGCGGCCGCAGCAGTGTCTTGTGCAGAAGTAAATAAAAGCCCTTCAATACCAACACTGCAGGGCACGCTTCCGTTGAACGATATGTTAAGCGGATACAATGTCTGCGTAGTTTATCGGTCTCGGAGCAACATAAATGCCTTACTTTTCGTAGTTTTAGGAAGACATGCTAGAGACGCCAGAAGCCCGTCCAGGCACTAAGCAGAAACTAATGTCAGAAACCATAATAGTTTGACTTCTTCAGACCTTAAAATAACAGAAAGTTCGGCGAGTTGGTTTTGCGAACACATCGTAGTGCACGAAAACGTTATCTCGTCTTCTAGTCTGTTGTCCTCGTATTCGTGCGCTATACGATGTACTTTGAAGCCTTCTACATCATAAAAAGACAATTGATGCGGTGCCTAATAGCACAACCCGGATTATTTGCGCAAAAGCGCAAAACTAGCTGACATGCCAATGTTCTACTCGCTTTAAAAGAGACGGACCACTGAGGTCAAGATTGAAATCTCCGGTGTAATTTTACCCGTCAAGTTCATGGCCTCGTTATACAACCAATTAATTTTGTTATTAAAACAGGGCCTAAATAATCATCATGATTAGCAGAAGCAGCAGCAGCTTTTAGTTGAGTTAAGATTGATATCTGTTCAGTATCTCTAGTGGGTGAGGTGTGTTTCAGAGGACTATGCCTTGAATCAAGGGAAAATTGTCTGAGACACCTCCGGTTCCATTTTTTTTAACATTGCCATGCATGTTTCATCGGAGCTGCCGCCCATGCTAACATCGTTTATTCAATAATTTATTTGTGCTGCGACATCACTGATGGCACCATCTGAACACCAGCGCGTGCTGGGCATGACGTGAGCGCAGAAAGAGACAATCCCGAAGGTTTCAGAGTGCGCAGTGATGGTAATGTGTCAGCTTAGGCTGGTTGTTTTATACATATCTGCTGCAGCCGGTTTCCCGAGCTTCCGAGTGAGTTTGACGCATCCTTCATTCTGCTGCTTATTCACTTTGCTTGCCCGCTTGGTTCCATTTTTGACGCATCTCGATTTACAAATGCGGAGCAGTATAAGGACTCCAAGTGTACCTTGAAGTTCTCTCCGGACGAGCTTCATGCAGCGGCACGCACCTGCGACAGGCACCTGCGACACGCACCTGCGACAAGGGAAACACCTGTCGTTAGCTAATGTTGCACGAGCCTTCACGTTAGCAAACGCACCGCTCGGCGTGTTTGCTTCGTCAACGTACCAAGACGCTCGGCTGGACTATTATTGGAGAATTTAAATACATCCGTACGTACCAGTCTCTACTCATCAATCGTGACGGTGGTTCGGCGATGACAGCTGCCGCACAGCTGACAGCAGCCTGGCTTGTGCGTTGTCGATGCTGCCGACTCCTCGGCGCTAGGTCTATCCTGCCAGAACCGCCGCCTCAGCCCTCAAAAGCATCGAACGCTGTGTGGGGTTGAGGTCGCTGAAGTGCAGGCCGCAGTTCTTTGCGAGAACTTCGTTGTCGGCACCGGGAACGGGGTCCATCGTAACGCTGCTACAGACGGAAACAAAGCGAAAGTAGCGACGGCTGATAGAGGCCTTCAACGTCCAGCTGGCGATAGCGTTCATTTCGGCTGCTGCACTGCTCGCCGTCAGTAATCACGGAGTCCACACTTACGTAAGTTGTACGTCACTTTTCGGTTATTTCGTCGTCAGAGAGTCCCATGTATGAATCAGAGCGGCGGAAAAAAGTTTTATTCAACTTTCAATCCAAATTTCCTAACAATAAATGCATCTTGCGCCGCCAGACAAGCGACAGCGAAGCCACAAAATTCAAACTATCATATTTTGGTGACAAAGAAAATGGATAGAAGTGTCCTCAGTGCCTTTTTAAAGCTATCAGTCCTGGAGCGAGATCCTAAATTTCTCTACTTTTCCTCTTGCCGCAAAATCGTTGATTAGCTTCTTCCTTGCTAGTTTCTTCCATTAACTTAAAGTCCGGGCTAATTGGAGACCTCTTAACGTTAACCCTGTCATATTCGTTTCCATCGCTCACTGCGCTGTGCTTAGCCTAATTTCTAGCCCTTTTACTGGCCTAAGCTGCTCCTCACAATTTGGGAAGGACATTCAGATGCACTTTGCCCCATTCTTATTATCCTGCGAACTTCTGTCTGATGACATGAATCTTCCGTGATTACATGGCATAAGCAGACGCAATTCCTAGCTAGTTGCTTTCAGTAGCTCGTTAATTATTAGACACTGATGCAGGCGCTGCGTTATTAAGGCGCCCAGTACGCAAATATACCAGATAACGTTTATAAATACTTCTCAGCCCCCGAATTTTCCGTATGAGGCGCGAGAAAATAACAATCAAGATATGCAGGCAGGCAGACACAATCTTTCTCTTCTTATTTTTTGCCTGTCCACAACAGGTATATGAAGCGTTAAATTGAAAGAAAAAAAATTAGAGGTAACACATAACGGACAATACCTTATAAATATCCAATTTGCAGACGATGTCGTGCTGAGCAGCTCGCGGGATGAATTGCAGCGAATTGCTGAGGAACAGGTTAAGCAAAGTGCAAAGCAACTGATGAAAGAAAGTGTAAAATAAAATAAAGTGTAAAATAAAGTAAAAGAAGTATTGTCAACGTACGTAGGAAAAATAATGCCGAGTGCAAATGTGCTGTCGCACTCTTCGCAGCCAAGACAGAATAAGCACTTGACGCAAAGAGATGCAGCAAGGCAGAGCTGGTGCCCCTAGCATATTAAAGATTTCAGCACTGAAAATCGCAGATTAGCGGTAAAAAGTCAACCGTAATGAAGAGGCACTGCAAATCATGCTAGAGGGCTGAGTAATAATATTACAGCTGCTGCGTGTCACTGAACAACACTTAACGATCTGTTCGCGCTCGGCCAGCGTTTTAGGAGTTTGTATATAGCATGTTGTTTCAGGGCTAGGGCACAGTCCAGTATAATCTTACGGGGCTGTTGATTAGCTGGTGGGTGGCTGAGGATTTGGCGGCGAAGCCCGTGCTGCTTTTACCGTAATGCGAGCATTTGGGAAGAAAGGTCTTCATATGGCAGCCTTTGGCGCAAGCAGAATTACCCAAGAGATGAGCCGGCTTGCCTGTCATTGTGTGCTAGAAAGAAAACCGTTACATGCACACCTGCTGCCCAAAGATCGGATGGGGGGAGACAAGCACTTTCCAAAATGAGCCACCTGTGGTGGCGTGGTCAGGGTGGGCCTGGATAAAGGTGCACTTACGGTGGTGGAGTGCAGGGTGCGGTTCAAGCACTACTGCGCTACCTCCCGTCAAAAGCGAGCGGAAACCCTGGGATTTTGTCTTTCTTTCAGGGTTTTATTTTTATAAGCGATAGCAGAACTTGCCCACACAAAAGAATCACTGTGCGTTTCGGAACATTGTCCCAAAGAAGCCACAAGTCGCAAGGGGAGCTGTAGGGTAAGTTTAGGGTTTCAATGCTTTTAATTTACTGACTTGTGAAAAAACGTGCGGTTTTCCAGTTACAGTTTTACACGTGTCTTAATTCAACTCTTCAATTGCATCATTATTTGTGATATCTTCGAAAGCATGATTTTAAAAAATAAAATCGAAAATGTTGATTCAGAAACAGCCTTGACTAGCGTTGCAAAAATCGTACCTTTCCGGAAAAACCCTTCAGGCTGGTGCCTTGAGCATGAACACTTCCGCCATTTCTGATCGTGTTCTCGCGTTCAAGCAAAACATTTTTGGTTCTGAAAGCAGAATTTTATTTTGCCAAATATTCTATGCACACGAAAGATATGATAACTCACAATTTTGCCAGTTTTTTAGTCCGAAATAGCCAAATCAATTACCAAAAAAATTTTTCGGCATTTTGGACCGTCAGTATCAAAAATGAAGAAATGTAAAACTTCAAAAACATATATTTCACTGCAGTAGTTTGAGATAATACGGGAAATAATGATATATCTGAAATTTACTGTCATGGCCAGTGTGGAAAGTCAACTTCTGCTCATGCATCTTCTAGCTTACAGGGATTTAACGCGCCGTGATTGTGCTGACCATGGACATCAAATTTTATGACGTTTGTTACGCAATATTAAGAAAAAAAAGACGAGTTCGTTTTTTTTTCAACCTCAAAAATTCACGGAATTACCAATTTTCGAATTTTTGGCAACTTTGGATTTTCGATAAACAGAAACTACTACTCTAAAGCCATAAACTCCCAGATATTGCGCCTTTCCCTGTGGCGAAGAAATGATACTGATAGTGATGCTCAAAAAGTAATTAGGCCCGGAGCAGGGCTAGAAGCGTGAGAGCATTTTTTTAGACTAAGGTTTGCGGTTTTACATGGGTCTCTGTATGAGCGGTTTTCTGTGTGCTTTGTAACGGAAACTGTGGAATTCTTTAAAGGAAATTGAGGAAAAGTTGAAGTTGACCTGGCTGTATTGACAGATTATCGTTTTTTACCGACATAGATGCTGCTTTTACTGTAAACGGAACATTTATAAGCTAGAAAGGCCACAAAAATGCAATACAGCTGTCGCCATCGCCGGCTCATTTCGCAACTAAACTCTGTGCATTGGTACAATTTTTACGCTGATTTCAGTGGCTAGGCCACACCGCCGTTCATTTCCAACCGGTAATCACGAAGTCATTTTTTATGCAGAGGTAACAAGTTTGAATCGAATACCGGGAAGTTTTCTCGGCAATAAATGCGTCGTTTACTGTCGGACAAACATCAGCACACCCAGAAAGAGCCATAGAATCTAATTTTACTAAGAACAAAAATCGGATAGAGTTGTCCTCACGGCCCATTTAACGTAATGCCGTAACGGAAGTTTCTAGGTTCATCTGCTGCACGGCGAGAAAAGGATTCAGGTAGACTTATGCCTTGTGAGCTGGAGGGCGGGATTTCTGGAGATTGCGCCATATAAGACCATGCGGTACATGCGAGTCTGGTCTATTTCGACCATAGACTAGGCATTGTCGTAGCGAATGGGATGGGGGCAGCAGTACAGCAGTATTGTCACTTCTTTGCGCAAGGAAAGACGACAAATTGGAGTTTTTTTTGTGTGTGTGTCGTTTGAAATACTCAATTCCCGTGAGCTAAAATAAGAGCTGGCGTGAGATGAGCCCAAAAGCAGTCTTATTTTTTTAAGCACCGATTCTTGCGGTGCTGATCAAAAATTTCACAATCGTGTGCACGGCGTTCACCGTATCTTGTACCGCAACTATCTTTCACAACAAAACCACTCTTCTTATCCAAGGTAGAGCGTCTTGTGCGGGCCCTTTTTTTTCTGTCTCTCTCGTCGATTTCAATAGAAGCGATAAAACAAACAGAGTTTCTATAGTTCTCGTCCGTCTCCGGGGACAAGACTCCTCCATTCCCCGCATGTGCGCTCCCACTCCCAGGCTCACCTGCACCACACGAACGAGCGCACGGGCGCATTATCGAGAGAGATGACTACTGGCGCACCTGAATGACATTCTGACTGGGCGGATGGGGAACGCAGAGTTTTCGCTCAGGACACATTACACTGACATCATTGACTGCGTTTGAAAAAGTTCGCCATGCTGCCTTCGCTGCTCTAAAGCTAGAGTGATTAAATGTTCCAATAACGTTGATGCAAGTTGCGGACATAAAACCAATGCTGCAGTCCACATGCCGTCGCCTGGGATTATCTATTCCATAGTTGCACTCAGCGTTCCTACACCGAATTTCTGTCGCTGGCGCATCCGCTTCGCGAGTTAAGGTGTTTCCATAGGATCCCGTGCAGAGCTAAACCAACACTCGGCTGCGCGCCAGGAGCGCAGTTCCTTAGAACGTAATGCGAAAGTGTGGCAGCAAGAAATAAGTGTTATTGCTTCTGGCACAGAGCAGTATTTCCTTCTCTCGAAATTTATCCCTGCAGTAGCACTATTTGTTTCTGTTTTTTGCGTTAGGAAGCCCCGCTGTCGGGTGCATTTGCCGGGCCCAGAGTTTTCCGCGGGACCACCGGTTAGCCTCCCCAGCCTCCATTATAAGCGCACGTAAAGTCCCTTGTTCCCTGTCACGTGCAGCAGCGCGGAGCGGGGCTAGGCCGGCAGATTTAGACTCGCGTTCCGAATGGAGCGTCAGCCA
This sequence comes from Amblyomma americanum, assembly GCF_052857255.1. Classification (NCBI taxonomy): domain Eukaryota; kingdom Metazoa; phylum Arthropoda; class Arachnida; order Ixodida; family Ixodidae; genus Amblyomma; species Amblyomma americanum. The sequence continues at coordinate 237,516,694 of NC_135497.1, forward strand.
CGTCTCATATAAAGCTGGACCAACACGAAAGCATAAAAGAAGGCTGGGCAGTGCATAAAAGCGGAGGTTAATGTGCACGGGGCTCCTTAGTCGCGTAGGAGCTCCATATTTTCTTCCTCCCGAACCTTAAAGCCGAGACATCTGATTAGCTGCCCCTTCATTTCTGTGAGCCGGCCCGGCAAAACGGCGCAGCAGCTGTTTCTAATTGCGAGCCACGAGGAAGCACTCGAAGCCGCGCTTGGCTGCAGGCCGGCCGGAGACTTTTTTTGGGTAGGCCTACCAGATGGCGGAAGTGACGTCAGAAATTGGTCTTGCATGAGCTCCCGCTGGTCGACGAAACTTTTGCAAAGTGCTTCTCAGTCGCCGAGTGCTGCACTGAGCATTGCGCCCAAGTTCAGGGATTTCGACTGGCGCTGCACGTACTCATTGCTTTGGGACGAGTATACTTTGCTAAAAGATTTCAAAAACCTTCATGCAAACAACCACGATTCGGCTTCGCTGCAGTGCACCAAGGACATGAAGTTTTAGAGACGCTTGAATAGCTCTCAGGGTTTCCTGTCATCGAACAACAGTGATCAGAGCTTAGATAACTTAAAGATTTCTTTCTTCTCCTTCCTTTTTTTCTTTTTTTTTTTGCGGTATCATTCGCAACCCAGGCTGTTCAGCGTCGGAAACGACAGCGCATAGGATCAAAGGATACTGGCGGTTCTCATGCAAGAAGACGCAATGAAAAAATTGAGGGGACACTTAAGCTCCGCCTTAAGGGTACGACGCGAGAGAGTATTGGGTTAATTCCCGTATATGCAAAATTACGTTCTCTGCTTTACATTCACTGACCTCTGGGAGTCCTCATAACACTCCTGGCGCAGTGGTGCAGCGGTTAAGCGGTGCGCCACTGCCCTGCGATGGCAGGTGCTCCCAGCGGTGCACCATGGGCCTCGTGTGCGATCCCGGTTGATCTTCCCGAGCGACCAATCATTCATTTAACTGCCACCTGCCATGGTGGAGAGCTTGCCCAACTATCCGGTGGGTAGGCTGTGACGACGCCTCAAAGTCACGTGACCTAGGTGGCCTACCTGCCTCAGAAGAATCGACTGTTGGGCGAGTTGGCATCTGAGTCAGCAATAAAGCAGTTTGGAGGTGATTGAAAGTGACGCCTGTTGGAGGAAAGTAGAGAGGTTTTTTCACGTTAAGCAACATTAGCCATTTATTGAATAAAGATAATATGCAATCTATATCGGATTGAAGAAGCTGGTGATCACTGTTAGTAATTATAGGGCGGTAAACAACACAATCATCAGCAAATAAGCGTATGTTGGAGCGTTGGTAGGTCTTTTATATAAGTAAGAAAAAGGAAAGGCCCCAGTACTGTGCCCTGGGGTACCCCACAAATAACATAGGGGCGGGAAGATGAGCATTTATTAGAGAAAACCAACTGTTGCCGGTTAGTTAGAAACTTTTAAAGCCACTCAAGAACAAGGAAACTGAGATTGAGATGTGACAGTTTCAAAAAAGAGCCGCTTGTTGTGGAACTTTGTCCAAGGCCTTTTCGAAGTCTAAAAAGAAGGCGTCGACTAGAATGTTGAGGTCGAGGTTGAAGCTTAGGTCATTGATAAATAGAGCTCACTGAGTATGGCAAGAAAAGCCCTTTATGAATCCGTGTTTATTAGCGTGAAAGAAATTAAGAGATAACAGAAATTTCATGATGTGAGAGAAGATTACATGTTCCATTAGCTTTGATGGAATGCTAGTAACGGATATCGGACGGTAATTATGACGAGAAGGTGAAGGCTGCTTTTTTAGTACTGGAATGAGTTTACCCACTTTCCAGTTCTGCGGTACAATGCCTGATGAAAGAGATTGCTGAAAGATGCAAGACAACAGGGCAGTTGTGGCATGGCAGAAATACACAAAACGCTCTGTATCAGGTATATTTAATATTGCAGTCAGCCAGTAAGTTATATCTTTAAAAAATCACAACGTGGCGACGCTGTAAACCAACGGATCTTTTGCATCCTCCCCATAGTTACCGCAAACTGCAGACCACATGTAAAAGCAACTGGGGTTGAATCCAACGTACCATTACAATAGTTTGGTACATACAGTGTATTCGCAACTTTCGCTTGCAAATAAATCATGCTTTATATACTTTAACGAGACAAAAATGCCCAATTTAGGGTACATAGTATTATTGCGTCATGTGAAAATAAAGACAAATGGTGAATTACCAACATCAGCCTGACATCACCTGGCTAGGCAGTATTCACCACCTTTCATCAAAGGTGATACATAAAGCAAAACGGAATCGTGGTACCATAGCAAATCTATAAACCTGCTTGCTTCAAATCTGCTCGTGCAGACTAAAAGAATTCGTCTGAATTTTCTGTCATCGTGCTCTTAATTCTGCATGGAATGAAGTTTGTGATGGGTTGCAAGCGTGTGTGCACGCCTAAGAGTTTCCAGGAGTCTTATACATGCCTGCAGTTCATCTGCGCACGCGGTTTGAATGATAGAGACCTACACGGCAGCCGAAAAAGCTACTGCAAGCGAGGAAATTCTCGCACTCACAAGCCATTCACAGTGTTCATTCCCGGTTAACATTCCACGACGTGAAGCAACTTTGCTGTGTCACCTGTGGCTTTGGCTTGATGTAGCTTTCCCCAACCATTACTCTTTCGAAATCGGTATGGCTGACAGCCCTGCATGTGCCATCTGCGAGTGTGACGAGACTATAGACAACATTCTATGTGAATTCACTGCCTATAGCGCCGAAAGGCAGTCTCTCTGCCGTGCGCTGGAGCGTCTAGATCCACGCCCACTGACGGAAATGAAGATTCTCGGCCACTGGCCGCGACGATCGTCGGCGGTGAAGGCCTCCAAGGCACTGCTCCGCTTCTTGAGAACTTCTGGCGTGCATGATAGGCTGATTTTACCGAACGCTGTGACTTTGCATAGTGACTTCAATTTCCTGCTACTTTCTTTTATCCTTCATCTTTTTATCCCCTCACCCTTTTCCCTTGTGCAGGGTAGCAAACCGGTTATCCTTCTGGTTAACCTCAATGCCTCTCCTCCTCCTCCTCCTCTTCCTCCTCCTCCTCCTCCTCCTCCTCCTCCCTATTAACATTCTAGATGTTAATAAAAAATTTGCTTATTAAGCTGTGGCCAAAGTCGTTGATCCCTACAGTATGAGAAGCGGCAGCCTATAGGCTACAAAAACCTGGCACCTAGCGTGGCCTAGTTCTTTGGGCAACCGCCTCGCATGCCGCCGACTACCCATCGGTGATACAGTGGGTATCCTGGTGCTCGGCATCTTTGGGGTGAAATGCTTGGGAAATGGTCCTCTGACCCCACCTTGAGTAGACGAAAACAACTTGTGCCGTGACGCTCTTTGGTCACAGGTGCTGCCTTGTGCCATAACGATTAACAATAATCATCATCACCTCGCACCTAGCCGCAAAGTTTACGTCCTATTAAGAACGAGATCGACTACACTGAGTGAAAATCCTATAAAGTTCTCATAACAGCTTTCAGCATTTGCCGCCAGCACCCGCCCATTTTCTCAAGCTCATTGATCGCTGCAGCTCGCTTCACTGGCAGATCATATGTACCGTAGGACTTTTCTATTTTTCTCATATTTTGTAGCAAACATCCTGCCGTGTCACCACTGCTTCTCTCTTCAGCCGTCCCATTATTCTTGTCCTCTGAAAGTCGGAACGAAATTGACACTACGCGCATCGCCCCTCATCACCTGTCTCTCATTTGTGGCTGGCTACTGGGCGCAGTCAGTGTTGGCGCTAAGCGCCGTCTCCGGGGAGACACGGCGCCTGAGCGCGTGCACCCAGCCTAGAGCGCGCGCTCGGCGAGCGTGCCCGTCTCGAGTGGGCGCCTTGGCGGCGGCAGCCGGTCGAGACCAGGGGAAGCTGCGGTCGGCACCGAAGCAAGCAGCCGTGGCACGTCTTCGGTGGGGCAGAAACCCGCGGGAAGCCGTCAGCCGGCCCAAGGTTGGTTCCGCTGTCCGCACCATTAATCGAGGCGAACGCTGTTCATCCGCCGCCTCTTGCCCGCGCCGCCGCCGCCGCTGACAAGCTCCGATGCGGCGCTGAGCAACCGTAAAGCCATGTCCAGAGGATGCACCGCTGCTCAGGCACGTCGCCCGGCGAACCGCTGGCTGAGTCGTTCCACGGCTCCGCACACGTGGCTTCGCTTGCAAGGAGCCCAGCGCGCTCCTTGTCCAAGGGGCTCTCGCGGCAGTCTTGCTCCTCGGTGCCTCCCGGGTGCTGGGCATGTGCGCTCGCGAGCCTCGCCAGTCCCTGCTCGCCGGCCGCGTCACGATCGTGAGTGGCGCTGGGGTATGAGACACGTGCCGTGGATTAATATCAGGACAGACCAGCTGACGAGGATATTGCCACCGTCTAGTCGCCAGCCAGTCGTAACGGTAAGATATGACGAGGAACGTTGCACTGGGTGTAGAACTGCGCTGAGGTTTTGTGAGGGAACCGCAGCAGTGGTGATTAAATGGAAGGAACAAAGTGCGCCTTGTTCCATTCATTTTTTCACTGGAGTGCCTGTCTTCGGTAAGCACTCGATGCGCTTTTCTGAGCGATTTGGTGAAGGTTAGACCCAAATGCGCACTTTTCCCGTTACCTGTGTTCTCATTACCAGAAACTGTGACAAAGGTGAAAATGTTCTGTACCGGCAAACTCCAGAGCTTGATATCTCTTCATTATATCTGTAGCCGAGATTAGTGGGCGATTCATTAAGTGAAAAGGACATTCGCTCCAGAAGGACGCTCTTGTTCCTGACTGTGCGGGCAGCAATCTACAGAATGATTCGATAAAGTTTGTCTTCGGCAATCAGAAAAAGATACGCATGTGGTGCTGCTGCTCTTGAATGTAGAGTACTGCCTACCCTTTTTATATGACGCGGTAGTTTTGGGAAAGGGAAGCACTTGCACTGCGCTCTCCTCCCAACAGATGGCGCACCACAGCCGACTAAGACTCAGGGATAACGACGGTAACGTTAGAGTATTCACAGTAGACGTCAGTCAAATGCGGTTGCACGAATCGTGGTCAAAAGCCATGAATGCGACGCCAAAATACGGATCACAGAATAGAAGTTCACTATAACCCAAAAGCAACTGAAAATTTATAGTTGAAAGGAAAATCAATTCCAAAGCAGTGCTCGTCAAGGTTTAGAATAATGTTAAAAATTAGAACAAAATAAGAAAATAAACACTGGGTCTGGTAGCATGCGCTACCACCGTTTTGAAGTATACATCGATGAATTCAAGCGCAAACTTGCAAGTGAATGTAAGCGCCAACGAAGGGAGCATTATTAGAAACTTCGCAGCAAAAAGCAATGGCATTCAGGCTCTCATGTTTATTTAACGCTGTTTTTTTTTTTGCAGAAAATTAGCTCTTACGCAGGTTAAACTGAGCTTCTTATTTAAAACAGTAATATATAGCCTACGTCTCGGCATGGCATACAAGGCTTACAAGAGGGTTTAACGCTGAAAATAAATAGATCCAAGAGAAAAATGCACTTCTCTGAGAATTAAGTAGATGATACCTTTTTTATTTAGTTCGCCGTGCCTCAAGCACGCTTCTCGTCGTCAAAACCTCCCACAGAAGTTACGTGGGTTAGATAGAAGGCCGCTGTCTTTGCACTAAAACTAGGGCGCATGGATCACATCCATATTACAGGAGCCATGCTGCACGCGCATTATTCTTTCTTCTTGAAAAGTCTGCCATCAAAGGTAACTGCTGGCCTTGACATAGTTCAGCGATCATTCGCTGTTTGGTCTTGATGTTTTCTCACATGTCTGTGCATCATGTGCGCATCCTACGTTTTGAGTGCTGCGAGGCTCTCAGCATCTCCGCTTCCTGCGGGTGTCTTGCCTTTCCGCTTCTGTGTGGTGCTCGAGTGACGTGTTTACGGTGCTAGCTCAATGCATGAATATGAGCGTTTCTGGTTTTGACTTGCGCACAGCGACCTTAGAGGTCTGATGATCCTAGTGGCAGTGTTAATGCATTTGACTTGGGACAGCTAAACTGAGATTTTGGTGAAAATTGTGGCGGTAGAGCTACAATATTTTTTTTTTAAGGCAAAGTAATGAGAAGTGTCCGACGCCTTCTGCACTCGCCAAAATCTCGCATTACGCCACTAACCATGTTTGAAAGAGAAATGCTATTTGAAAAAGTTTCAAGGTTTTCACAAGATTTGTCATTGCACCGGCCGGCACAAGGACCGCGTTTAATATGCAAAAATCCAGCGTAAGGCCGTCCGGCTTTCGTAAAACAAATGAATCACAGACAATAGGGAATCTTTAGAATTTAGATACAGGCAAGGCGAGGGTAGATGTAAGCAAGATGAGGCCACAGCAAGTGGAAATGTGAGCTGGAAAGTGCTTAACGGGTGGAATGAAAATTGCCCTGAACGTCAGACCTCCATTGCTCATCGACCGGCACTCTTAGGCTTGTACCCGCACAGTTGACATGGTCTGGTTGTGTTTTCTTCGGCTCCGTTATTTAGAGGAAACGTGGCTAAAGCCGTAAACCGACCGCAACTTTGTGCCATGGCATATATGTGTACCTCAGAAATGTAAACATCTACGGCGGGCGTAGCTGCTGTGCTTACGAAAGTTTGCAGTTAAATTTCTGTTGTTGTCAAAAAAGTAGTGATTGTAATACTATCCAAATGACTACTTGGGCTTAGATAACGGCCGGATTTTCCTCCTTCTAATGCACAATAAATTGAGCCAGTTGCAGCCATTACGGTGGAAGGCCAAGGTGACCTGAGCGCCAGGCCCGGTAGCTTCTGCTGTAGCCATGAAGAGTAAAACCTGAACCATGGAGATTGGTACTTTGTCAGAGCATGGTTTGTGGGAGTACTTTTTGTTGGAGTACAGTGAGGACAACAGTTCTACGCACTACGCCCGTGACGTTAAATGTCACCTGCTTGCAAAACTGATCACTCTAAAGGTCAGGAGCGGCGTTTACAAAACAATCAGAGAAGGAAAATTTCTTGTCAGGGAAATTCAACGGTGTAAGTAATGAATCGCAGAAACTTCGTAAGAACCTTGTAAGTGTCGTATCAGCCGCTGCGATTGGTTGGGGGCAGTGGGGTCGACGGGCGATATTTTTTCGATAGAGGTCAAAGGGCAGCCCTTTCAGAAGTCACCAAACGTGCACAGGTCAGTTTGTAATGCCGAAACCATCGCACAAACTACGAATAAGAGGAAATACTTCGATCAGTAGCACGCATTCCATACGATGCGATGAACCTTGCGTCGGTGCACTGAGGGACCGTCGATTGCTGCGCAGAGGAGCTAGCAGCAGCGTGCTTTAAAAATTAATCAGGAATATGCGAAGGACAGGGGCCCTAGCTTACACCACAGAGGCCATTTGAAGTTCGTGCCATACCTGCCATTCTTGAGCCATGACTGGTGGTCTCGGCAGCTGCTAGCGTACAGGCAGTCAGCGTCCAGGCAATGTTTCGAGCTTGGGGACGTACTCCAGTTTGAAGATCTGTAGCATGTGTTTCGCTAGAAAAATGCACCGCTTCTGAAATTTATTGGCTTTTGCTGTGTAACTGACAAATATTTGTGCTGCACTTTTAGATCTGTGGTCATACAGTGGCAACGTTGCTGGGCGCTGTTGCGCATTTAGAGTTCGCTTACAGCTGTATTGGCCTATGTGAAGACTGGATGCTCACTGGGTGGTACGTGTGGTTATGTGCGTTGCGCTTTGACACAATGTGCTACAATGTGTTCCACGTCCGAAATATAACCAGCGTAGACTCTAAGGGCTACGGCGTAGCGTGCCAAGTTTGAATAGTTTTAATCTTCAGTCGTCTTCACAGATGAGTTTCTCTTTGTAAATATCGATGAGCGGCAGGTGCTATACGGGTTCGACCATACAGTGAAACGAGCTTGTTCTCCTTCGATTCTAATTCAACTGCCTTGCGATTCGACGTGCTGAGTGTCCGACAGCAACTGCGCCGCGTGCGTAAGCTCATAACGAGCGGCGAAAAGAAATATATTTAAGAATGCAGTCTTTTTTACTATCACGCCCCAGCATCGGTATTTGTACGATGTGTACGATGCTGGTAAGTGTGCCTGCCAGTCAGATTCCTCTGTTAATAAGAAATTTTGAGTGGTTTTCAGACAGTCCAGTGCTGGATAAAATACTAATTTAATCATATTTTGCTAACAGACGCTAACTGGGTCGTCATCTCGCTGTCGCAGAGCCATCTGGCACTAGTTCCCGGGGTCTGCAAACGTATGCTCCCGGCTAGGTAACCGCGCACCTGCCATAAAGTGAACGAATAAAGCGCCAACTGTACGAACTTCTACGGTCGGGTAAGAAGCGCTTATTTGGCGGATGTGCGAACGGACCACAACCAACATCGTACGCGTTAGGGAATGAGAAGTGATTAGCGTCGCTGCACATGGCACCCACTTGTTGCTCCGGTCAGGTAACAGTGGTTCAATGCCGTATTTTCTTACTGATTGAGGCTGATACACAGCTCTGCGGGGTACTACAAATAGATTCTAGCAAGATGCATATAAAGAGCACTTCTATGCGCCATCGGGAACGCCAAAATTCTTTCCTATTTATTTATTTTCTGATTTCTTTCAGTTGACCGATAAACTGAAGCACGTTTTCTTTTTCCCAGGTGCTGTTTCAACGATGCCCTGTATACCGTACATCAAGATTTTGATGAGTTGAGGCTGAGTTGAGACTTGTGAGTTTGACTATCGAGGTTTTGTGACCTTCATCATGCCGTCAAAAAAAAATTGTCAGCAATTCAGTAATTGTGGCGAAATAAAGACCGTATTTTCGTTACTGGCAACACTCATAAATGAAAGGTGACTTTCTATATCAGTCTCTAACCGCTACGTGTTGTCAAAGCAAAATAAAAGCACGCTACAGCAGTTTACATTAAAAATAAAAATGCTGGAACCGTTGCCTGTTTTGCAAGTTTTTGATTTCCCAATACATATTCCAATGTAAACATGTCGCTGATCTGTATAGGCTCGAGTTTTTGTAGATACTTGAGCTTGCGCTGCGGCTCAACGCGAAGCGAGTGCAATAATCGTAGGCACGTTTTTGTAATAGACGACGACGTGAGAAAAGGCGACGGCCATGTTCGCAGGCCTGCCACTTGACTGGGCAGAATACTCCAGTTCTGGTGGCAGGTCAGCCTATGGCTTTAAGGTAATGACATCACTTACCTTCTGTGGCGTACATTCGCTGATTTCCTTGATCCGCTTTCTTTCTCTGGAACATGAAATAAATTCCCAGAGCTTTGCGAAAATGTCGCAAGGACTTCCTAATCCTCCTACTGAATTTCCAAATGAGCAACTTTATGGCTGCTGGGCTGCTATGCAGGAGCCAGTATCGATAGCGTGGCATAAACAGTCGGCAACGATGATCTGCGAACCCTTTATAATCATTATGCCTTTGAAATGCTTCGCGTTCTGGACCGCTGACGTACAGTATTTCTCTAGAGATGTATAGGGAACCCGAATGTTTGTTCATGGCAATCCAGGCTGTATAGGAGGCTGCAGTGCTTGCGCGATCTCGCCGTTCCGTTTTGTGTTATGAGCACTGACGCGGCTATTTTAGTGTTTTTTTAGCGGGCAGTTGCGCAGATTGCATGTGGTTTGTTTGCGGTCTTTTCGTGCTGCGTGAGTTGTCGCTGTATTTTTAGGCATGCGTCAACATCTGTGATCGAGCTGAATAGTGTAACGCGCGTGTGTCTTGAATGTTTTGTTGTGACGGCGTTTTTACATATACCTTGGCTGACGAGTATTGGCTTGGCCATTGCCAATCACCTGTTGGTTACTAGCAGGCGCCTTTCTATCTTATGCTGGACTACCATGACCAGCAACGACAACGGCGTGAGCCAGTCATGAGTCATCTTATACGTGTGCACAGCTTTGAGAATTCGGCCTATGATGTGCTCACGCCAGATATCGCCCTCCATCTCTTATTAAATTTTACTCAGACGGTTCATAGCGAGTTAAAGTCGTTCTACTGCTCGAAACACGGCTGTTTATGCTATGTCAGGCTGTTGCTGAAACTGATAGCCTTGATCGTCGCTTGGATCTGTTAAGAAATATACCAAAGCGTTCTACAGGGCTAGTTGCTCAGCCAGACCGACCCTCCCCCCCCCCCCCACCCCCCCTTCACCCTCAAGGTCGCGAAGTCATTTCCTGCATGAAATGACGTCATCGCATAGAAGGTCACAAGCCTCATTTGTCATGTGACCCACAGGTTATGTGATTCATTCATTAACTGTCGCTGTTACAGTTAAATAAACTCGCCGCTGAACCCTGAACGCATTGTCTTGCCACATTCTTTCTCCCATACCCTTGTGATATATACGGCTGACGCTGAAACCCGCGTAACATTACGCGAACGCTCCTTCCACTTTTTTTCACCCCCTTAAGAAGTATTCGACGCGTATTGCACCGTACTTCGTGCGATGCGCGATTTAAGGTCGAAAAGCGCAGGCACCAGTTGTCCAACAACATAACGGAAAGGAAACAGAGTTTCGTAAAAGTGCAACAGCGCTCACACGCAAAGGTGCATCGCATCTGCACTGCACACTTTCGTATTATGCACTACCGAGAGGAGGACCTTACGAAGCCCAGAAACCAGGAATGAGTTTAATTTTCATGTAATCGAAGCATGCAGCCACGAATTGAAAAGTGTGCTCCGATGCTCACTACTTCTCGGCGCGAACTGCGCTGTGCACCCCCCCCCCCCCCCCCCTTACACGTCAGGCCGTGCCTCTAGGCAGAGAAAAAGTTAAGATTTTTCATGGCCTCCTCGTTCTGACATATTCTGCGGGCACCTGTAAAAAAAGTTCACTACGTTGTTTTAGTGCTTCGCCGCCATCAATACTTGAATTTTTGTTGTGTAAAGTGCCGCCTTAACAGTGGATTCCGAGTTGTTAATTTTAAACAAAATGTTGAGTAGCGAAACACTTAGCATTTGAATGACGTAAATCATAAATGGCACTCGGAAATTTTTCACTGCTGACGACACTACGGCGTACGTTTTCGAGTTCTTTTTTTTTCCTGTACAGCTGTTACCTAAACGTGCCTAATAGAAAAAAATTTTAGTCTACTGCCTGGCGCACCCAAGGCAACAGTTTATGCCGTGCTTCAGACGACCTTTACCTTAATATATATATATATATATATATAATTGGTTTTGGGGGAAATGAAATGGCGCAGTATCTGTATCATATATATCGTTGGACACCTGAACCGCGCCGTAAGGGAAGGGATAAAGGAGGGAGTGAAGGAAGAAAGGAAGAAGAGGTGCCGTAGGGGAGGGCTCCGGAATAATTTCGACCACCTGGGGATCTTTAACGTGCACTGACATCGCACAGCACACGGATGCGTTTTGCGTTCTGCCTCCATAAAAAACGCAAAAACGCATCCCCGCTGTGCGGTGTGCGATCCGTCAGTGAACGTAACGGATCCAGGTAGGTCACGCCAATCTATTCCGGAGCCCTCCGCTGCGGGCTCTTTCTTTCCCCTTTCCTTCCCTTCTCACTCCCACTCCCTGATATCAGCCTTCCCTTACGGCGCGGTTGAGGTGTCCAACGATATATGAGACAGATACTGCGCCATTTCCTTTCCCCAAAAAAAAACAATTATTATTATTATTATTATTAAGTTAAGTTAAATGTCATCTGAAGAGCACGCGGAACCACGTGTCGATGTTGCAGTGGAAGCCCCGAGCAGAAACACCAAGCTGGAAGAAAAAAAAATGACTCGCCGGCACAGCAAGTCCGGACATCAAACGCGTGACATCACACGACGAAGAGGCGCCCTGTGTCTGAGGCAGATTCGTATCAATTTAGTGTTTCTTATCACCGAGGTGCGGCTTCCACTCCACCGGATGCCCTGCACTGCACGGGCAAATCTCTGCAACGTGCTTCGCTCCCTCTCACGACAGTCGCGAACGCTAAACACGCCGGCAGCCTGTCCTAATGAATGGTTCCCTCGCTTTGGAGACGCCGGGGGTGCATGCGTCCCTTGCTGCGGGGATGACGGCTGCGCTTGCTCTGCGTCGCAGCAGCTGGCGCACTCCTCAGTGTGCGGCCGTGCACTGCGTCGCGTGCACACGCATGCTCACACGCGAGCCATTTACCTCTGCGCGCCACATACGTCGCCTGCCGCTAGTTTACGGTGCGGCTCCACATAACAGTGCATCGCGACGGTTCCCGCAAGAGGGAGCGCTGGAGATTTTTTTTTGTTTTGTTCTGTTCCTACTTTGCGTAAAGCAAGTAAGATACCACAGCATTGGTGGGTTGCGTAGAATGCCAAATAAACATAGGTCAGGTATTTTTCGTTTAGTTACCTCGCCTAAAAAAGTAGCAACTGCGCGGTGAAAAACCAATCTAGATTATCTCTTTTTTTTTGCTAAATGCTTACACTTAAGCTTGGCTTCGGAGAAAGGACGTTCTAGAATTTCATCCCCGAGTAGAAAATCAAGTTATTATACACGAGATACGCGTACCTTCCAAAAATATGCTAAAATCTTCGTGGAATTCGTACTTCATGCCAGCGGTGGCTGAGCAGTTGTGGCGCTCGGCTGCCGGCCCGAAAGACGCGGGTTCGATACCGTCCGTGGCGGTCGAATTTCGATGAAGGAGAAATTCTAGAAACCCGTGTGCTGTGCGATGTCAGTGCACGTAAAAGAACCCCGGGTGGTCGCAATTTCCGGAGTCCTTCACTACGGCGTCCCTCATAGCCTGAGTCGCTTTGGGACGTTAAACTCCATAGAACCAAACCAAACCGTACTTCATGCAGCCATAACATAGCTTGTTTACAGATCTTTTTGTCCTGTTGGCCATTTTTCATGTTGTCACTCGCAACAAAGATATTTTCGCACGAACAGTGGTTACCTGGTTGGCAAATGTGCGCCGATCCATCAATGTTCATATGTCACCGATTAAAAACATTCGTGTTTACACTTCTCCTTTACAAGCACGATTCACAAGTAACAATATTACTTTTGGTATTACTGACGGATCTACGTAAGGCGAAGTGACTTTGGAAACGTAGTTTCCAAAAACTTCCGTTCGAGTCTTGTGCTCGCAGGGAATAGTACAGTTCTACACTAGCTCTTGCTGAATTCTAGAGTAGGTAGCTCAAATGAATAGCACAGCACTGGGTTGGCAAAGCGCCTTGAAACCAAGCATTTTTATTAGGAATAAAAATATACCGCTTCTGACTGACGGAATCAACCACGCTGCATGCGCTTCAGAGGACAGATAGACTGCGATAAATTCTTAAGCTGCGGTCGTTTCGGAGCATGGGCCAAGCATGTGCCTAGCGTGTGCCTATAGTTTTAGTTGCCAATTATATATTCAGTGGTGACTGATATATAGCTTTTATAATATCAAGAAATTTTGAGACTTCAGCCTCCTCAGGGACCATCAATCGCCCGAACGTTGGCTTATTACAGATCAATAGTGGCAAAATTTCGCGAAATTGCTGCTGGGATTTAAACATTGCTTGGAAATTGCGCTTAGCACATTGCTTTATAGGTCCTGCCGGAGTCTAAAAGCCTAGCACTTGTCTCCGTCATTCTGCCTGTCTTCCGTCTTTCCTTTGCGCTATATTTTACATCATGAACGTTCACCAACTCGCCCAACTTTCGGCTTTACATAGCCTAATTTCAAGTTTTGAGTCGTCAGGCTTAGCTTAAATGGAGAATTGCTGAAGACATGCTGCGCAATTTTTCGCGATCCATACATTAAGCCGCAAATGTGTCCGGGACATCTCTCGCGAATGTCGCACCGCTAGGACTACTTGCCAGTAAAGTGCCATTGACAGCAACCGCTATCACGCAGCTGATTACACTCTTGAGAATGCTGTATCTCCGTATGAGATGTAAAAATCCCAACGAACGTTCACAGTTCGCCTGGGCTGAAAAAAAAAGAAATCAGACTGACTATCGCATTCTTGAGAGTGCTTTTAAAGACAAAATGGTTAGCCGAAGCGACGACGCCTGAAGGTTTTGTATTTTTACACTTCGGCAGTTCATAAAAACGACGCGGTTTTGAGCGGCCAAAAGATTTGTAAAAGGCTTGCACTACGTTCATCTTTTGTGTGTGTGCTAAAGCACTATTTCACGAGGTCTAACGGGCTCACCGAGTTCCTGTGAAGCTTTACCTTGGCGAAGGTGGCGCTTCATACCACTAGGGTTGACATGCTAGAGTTCGCATAGCAATCGCCCATGCAGAATTTTAGTAATATTGCCGCTACTGGGTTTTGAACCCGCGGCGGCGCAAATAGATCAGCTTCGCTGGCCACTGCACGAGAGCACTCTGCGATCGTCGCAGCCGACCACGCCTTGCCTTAAACTGCAACACACTCTCGCGCTGTGCACTGCACATCGTCGTCGTCTTCAACTTTCGTCGGCGGCGCGAACAGATCAGATCAGCTAGACCTCGATCAGAGCTTAACCTGAGTCTAATATCGTCGCCAGACGTGGACTTCAGTTTTTTTTTGCTATTTGTTTATTTATTTTATGTTTTATTTGATATTTATCCTTTTCATAACCTCTTTTATATCTTTATATTTCAGTCTTCAAAAGTGCGTTTGTTGATGCACATAAAACTTAAATTGAAGTGGGAAGCTTTATACAGATATATACGCAAGGAGTGTTCGAATGCATTAAAAAAAGTCTATTTCAATAGTGTATGCACCCAGACGAAGACAAGTCCTCTTGTCCAAACGTTGGCAAGCACCCTGAGGTTTCCCCTTCCTTGTTCACTTTGTGATTATCAAGAACCATCCGCCCAATCTCTCTGCCATGATTGGTTTAGGTTACTCATATTAAATGCTTTACGACTGGCTATGAAGCGAACTGGCTCAGTCCCACTGCGCTCGGCATTAATAACATCATAAAATTAAAGCGTTTTTCAGAAATCTGAGTGCAAGCAGTTATAGATTTGGCCGGGGGGGGGGGGGGGGGGGGGGGGGGTTGCCTTCAATGAATAAATGTTGGGGAGCGACCCCCCCCTCCCGCACCCCCTGTTCTGGGGTCCCTGCCGACGACCGACCAAAGCAAAACCATGAGCCAAGCAGGCTAAACACATTCTTTCGCACGTCGACTCGGTTTACCTACGTTAAAACCCCACCACTTTTTTTTTCTCTTACGGTTCAATTGACATGTGTGGCCGATGTTATCATAATGACCCTCTTTCTTATTGCCGCGAACTCGAAATCCCCCCCCCCCCCGAGTATGTTTTTTCTACCTTGTTTTAGTCTTTTCTACCTCGTTTTACTCTTGGGTCATGTCAGCTCCTCGGTCAACAAAGCCGGAAACGTTGGCTCTGCTCTTCTGGCACTCCATGCAGCCACTTCTCCCTTATTTTCGTTACAAGGATTAACTTCTTTTACCTGGCATTTCACTCGGCACAGCAGTTTATTTTCGCCGCAAATAGAATGCCATGCGTCCCAAAAGTCACCTTTGTCGTACTTAATACCGCGAATGTTTACGTCTGAAAGACCTGTGCAGAGTGCGACCGCGGGACTCAACTTCATTAATTGATGAACATTTCATCCTTACCCGAAGAATTTTAGTTAGTGCGAAGGCAATCCAGCTGGCTTCCCTGTTAAAACGTTTGTGGCGTAGTCTTTACTGGCGTTTACATCTATAGGCCAAACAACACGGCTAAAATGTGACCATCAGAAGACTGAACTGAAAGGAACACAGCAGTACACTAAACAGATAAAAACAGTTAAATAATTAATAAGGACACAATGAGCAATGGCCTGAATAAGTAAATGTAAAGCTTGTAGACATGTGCGAGGGCAGCCGCCAACCTTTTCCTTCGATTTTTTTTTCCTTCTAGTTCCTTCGAGTTCTCCAGTGTTCTTGGCCGCTCTGGCACCGTAATTTGGTCGACAGCAGGCACAGTATGAATATTTTTTCTATGAATTGAGTGCACATTGAAATATCAACGCCCTTACATCGTGATCCGGTCTCAGTCAGTGCACTGAACTTGATACTGCTGTCAAATAAGATTATATAAACAGCTCACTCGTTGAGTCAGTGGCGAAGCTCACTGCTTCACACGAGAACACAGCTTCGACTCAGATTCTTCTTCTCGCATGCTCATGCCGCTTATGCCACAGTTCCACTACTAGTTAGCTTTATGAGGCCGTAACGCGTACAACCGCCCGCGAAGGCCAGGAAAACGGAGGCAGGCAAAGTATGTCGCCTGACCACGTGGACCCCTGACTTACCCGTTAGAACTGATATACAGCAGAATACTGAGAGAAGATGTTGAAAAAATTATTGCTACAAAAATTTACAACTCAACGCGCATATTGGAAGTAACAAGTTGAAAAGTGCACAACTAACAAAAACATTCGTACATTCGAGACAATAAGAGCAAGCAAATTTATCTTCAGTGTAGCATGACGCGTTGTAGACCGCCGCGGTGGTCAAGTGGTTGAGCACCCGCCTCGCATGCGGGAGGTGCGGGGTTCGATCCCCAGTACCGCCGGCTATCCACCGCTGATACAATAGGTACAGGCTTTCTCATGGTCTGGTGGTCGACTTCGTTAGGGTTAAATGCTTGGGAAACGTGTCTTTGACGCCACCTTGAGAAATGGAAAATACCTTGTGCCATGACGCTCTTTGGCCATAGATGCCCTTTCGCCATAAAAATCTATCATGACGCGTTGCAACACTCGCATTTTATTCAAGCGAATATATAGGTAAGGAAACGGAGTTCACTTTTTCTCTTGAGGCAAGAATAGCAATGGCTTCTAAATAATATATTCAAATAAATGGTACTCCTATTTTTTGCTCGACTCGTTTGAACGGTGAAAGAGAAAGGATTAGGCAGCTGGTGTTGATGAAGACTCATATGTCTGAACAATCTGTAATCTGGTACTCGTATACCACTTATCACAAAAATCAAGGACCACGTTTAAAAATGGCGCCGCGAGCGGGAAGCATCAGTGTCATTAGCACTTGGCCTCAAGTTATCGCAGTCGCATTTAATTTTGTCGCAACGTTGATTACCGTAGCATTTCCAATGTTATAGATTGCCTTGGTCAGTGCATCAATCTCAGACCTCAAGGATTTGAGCACGTTATTTGTAGAAGTTCGAAAGTTGTATGTCCTCTGAACTTGTATTTTTCTATGTGCTCAATTTTGATAAAATGCACCTCTTAAATACATTTCCACAGGGAAATATACGGTTTGTGCTTCTCGCAGCTCGCGCTATGCGACATAAGGCATTAACTTGTTCGTATAATGTCGAGAACAGTTCTCATGCAGCGGTATTTTTAGGAATCGCAGTTCATTGTTCTCTTGAGTTTCATTATGATTTGAGTTTATTGCTCAGCTTCGAGTATAAATAGTCAACTACTTTTACGGCAGAATTTCAGCGGGAGATCTGAATCCCTGGCGCCGCTTTCGGCACCTTGTGAAAAGACAGGAATTACTGAGCTGTCTATAATTACAGTGCCACATTTTGCCGCCGCAAATCAAACAACTGCCTCATTGTGACGATCAGAAGTCTACTTTCTATTGTAACCACTAGATATTGAATTTCTCCGGTGATAAGAAAGAAGGCCTAGATTAAAAGGTGTGATTATTTCAGAAGGCAACCAATTATTCGCGCTGTTCGATTCCCTGCCATGCGCCCGCGCCGCAAATGGGTGTAGCTTTTGTGCTGATTCAGCGACATCTGTGCTTTTACTCGCTGCTGTGCGTTCATAACTGCCGTCGAGCAGGCTCGCCAGTGTCTCTGCCAACGCTGCATATGACGACTAACACCCCCTTTATACGCCCATCTCTCTCAGTCAGCTCAGCAGACGCTTCCGAAGCTACTTAGCGCTCCGACGCGACGGGTGCGCAGTTGGATTAGATAAACCGTCTTCGTGTCTCCTGGCCTGGAAAACTTTACTCTGAGGCGCCGCTTTAAACAAACAAAGGTGGACCTATAGGTGTGCGTATAAAAGAGAAAATTACCTTCCGTTGGTAATGCGAACAATCATTAAAAAAATCCAAAATGTACGTCGGACGATCCGCTTTCGGGGCTTCTTTTTTTTTTATACCCACCGAAATGTTCCAGTCAGTTGGCAGCGCCAGGTCTCGTTAAGCCGTATCAACGGCACCAGCCAGTTAGACCGGAACTATACCATTAAAAAGCAATTCACCGTCTACACAGACAAGTTTCTTCCGCATTTCGACAGTTGGGAAAAAAAAAACGGAAGCCGAAAAGAAGCGATCTGCGTTCTCTGTAGATCGCAGCCGAGGCTACCTTCAGCCGTGGGTTGGCGGCGGAAGCTCAAACGGAAAACATCGCTTTAATATTGAGGACACACGCCGATTCGGGAGCTTTCTTCTGCATTTCATGGGGCGACAGGAACTGGCACGCACGTGCTGACTCACACGGGCCTGGTTGTGGGGCAACAGCGCAGCAATGTTTGCTGACAGCGGCATAGAGCGATCGCCGCAAGGACTTAGAGACCGAAGGAACTCGCAACGACGACGCATGCACGCACCAGCCGCAAGGCGCGTGCAACTAAGGGGTCCGTAATCGTCATTCTACGCACGAATCACGCGGCACGTACGTGCCCTTCCGACGATAAACAACGCTCGTTCATCGCAATACGGCAGTCTCGAGGAAAACAGAGAGAGAAAAAAAATCAAAACGGAAGGAAAATAGGGCCCGCCCAAACGCTGCGCACGTCGCAACGCCGCGCGGGCCTGCATGCAGGCTGACCAGCCGTGCTGGGGCGAGCAAAGCGAAGGGCGTCGTCGGCCCGCCTTACGGTGCAGCCCGCCCTCCAGGACAAGCTATCCCGCCAGTGGGAAGCTGCGCGGTGCGAGCAGCGTCATCTCGAGAAGGCGGTGCCTCGCCTTTTGATTCGATTTCCTCGAGAAACACAGCGGCGGCCGGGCACCCGCGCCAGGCTTTTTAGACTTGGGGGAACAAAACACCGCGCCGCCGCTGCCGTTATCCGCCTTGGCTCGTTACGGGGCCGACCGGAGGCAGCCAGACGAATCGATGCCGTGCCGGGGGCTCAACAAGTATGAATATTTTTTGTTTCTTTTCCCCCTTTTGGGAAAATGATTTGCCTCATTTTCTTATTCGTTATCCGCCGGCGGCTCGCCACTGCGACCCGTAACGCTGGGCGTTCCGCGCGAACATTAATAACGTGGCCCCCGTTCCCTCCCCGGCGTGCACGCGCCCACGCTCCTTACGACGCACGCGTTCGCGCTCATTTCGACAGCGCCAAAGGCGAGCGGCGTACATCGACAAGAGGAAATGTTTAGAGGCCATCGGGCGCGGGGTGGGCAGGCCGGGCTCCTTGGCGACCTCGCTGAGAAGGCAGTCTGCAGGGCCCGTTGCGATGCTTTAATTACGCGATAACGACGTCGAGGGAAATTTCCAGGCTTTTCTCTTCTTTTTTTGTACACTGATCCACGTCCTGCGAAGAAAGGCATTGCTCCTTTTAACACTGTTTTTTTTTTGCCGAAAATCGCCCTAAACAATAAGAAGGTCGAAATACTCTGTGCTCCGGCCCTTGCTTATGGAATCCATTTCCACTTCTCCAAGATAAGATAAGCGCAGCCCTGGTGACGAAACAAAGCACTCCTCTTGCGTGAGGCGTAATTGGTACGATAAGTGCGTTCTGTGTGTAGACTTCTGTGTCACGCTTTTGGTAAAGATCAGTCGAAGAAGTTTCTATTTTATTTTTTTTTCAAATCTGAACCCTTGCACATACACAACCCACCTTCCCAGCCCCGTTTAGATTTAAACAGAAGTGCTTCAGTAACACTGTGAGATAATAAGATACCTTTAAACCATTCCTTTGCGAAAAGTTGTGCAGTGAGAGAGCAATAGAAATTAACCACTACGACCAGCGATTCTGGGATTACGCCTACTAAGAACGCCTGTGAGGGCTGGATTGATGTAATAATTCTTTTTAGACCAGTTTTTTATTCAAAATATTATCCTGATCTACCTATCGATGTGGGAGATGGTAAGTACGCATATAATGAACGAAAAATAATTGGCGCTGATATTGCTGTCGGCCAACGAATACACAAAATCACGATGGGCGGCCGGGGGGTGAACGCTCGAAGTAAGTGCTTCTCCGAATAGGTCGCGAACATTCTTAGCGAAAATTTCTGAAAAAAAGACAAAAAATTTGCAGAAGTTCACGTCGATTTTCTACCCGTTGCAATCGCTCCTTGGCATTATTGAATGGTATAGGTAAGCTCAGCTGGGGAATGTTGTCACAGTTTTGTTGCTGACGGGTAAGCGACAAAAATTACTGTATAACTCGAATAAAATACTTAAAAGGTCACATTAAAAAGGCCATGCTATGAGACCCAGATTTCCAGTTGCAGAATAAGCATGCAAGAAGAAATGGTATCAGATGGAGGTGGTCAAAAACTTTATTTAAAAAAGGTGACTGAGAGATCGGCCGGCCCTCGGGGGTGGGGTCCTCAGTCCAGGACTCCGATAGCTTCTGCTCTACGGCGTGGCCACGCAGTTAGCCGTTGCTGATCGCCCAGGCTAGAGCTGGACAGAGCAGCTTTCCATGAGGAGGTGGTAGGGTGAGGTATCAGAGTGTTTTCAACCAAAAGAAGCCACACATAAACACTGGTCAGCTTTGAGCGCAATATCAACAGACGGCTATTGAATATCAGAAAAATATTTTGAAGAGAAACGATATGCACCCGATGCTGTTCTCTGCCCTCTTGTTACAACAGCAATGGCGGATGCCTCAATTACCAGTCTTGTTACCTGTTTTCTTTTAGTTTGTTCGGCATCATCAGGGAAATTTCGTTTTTAATTTTTGATGCCCTGTGGTTAATTAGAAAACATGCACATCCCCATTACCAGAGAGATCTACTCGGGCTTGTACCATGTTCTAATATTTAGCAAGAATTTTCCTCTCTTCGACCTCCATGCAGCCCGGTCCTTCATTTAAAAAATCCGATATCAACCACACGTCGCGTGCCTCGCATGGTAAACATGCCACCAAATATACCGGTCTCATGACCTTCATAAAACGAACAGGAAGCGTTCCTTCTCTGCTGCAATTATATACTTGGACGCAGCATATTCTATCAGTGCCACTTCTTCATGGCGGACCACGCGAGGAAGACAAGATCCGGGTCGGCTCGTGGAGATTAGAATACGCTTGCTCTGGAGTCCAGCAGACGGCTGGGTACGGGTTCTGTCATCGTCTGCGCTCCGCACCGGGTGACCAGCGGACGTGATCCCTGTGGCCCTCGCTAAGAAGGGGCAGAGTCATGAAACATCACCAGGACCCGCTCACTACGTCCGTTCCTGCGGAACGCAACTCGGTCCAGACTCCTTGGCACCAGCCCATGAAACCCCTATCAGCTGTTTCGGTCCGCTTGCCGTCCTACTGGGAGAGCAACCCAGAGCACTGGTTTCTCCAGATCGAGGCACACTTCGACCTGGCCAGGATGACATCGCAAGCCACGCTGCCTTTACACGTCGCCTTCTCACTACCTCCCACTGCGGCTGAAGAGGTAGCCGAAATCCTGGCCCGGTTCCGTTTGAACCCCCGGCGGTTCCCTACGACAAGCTCAAGGCGGCGCTCCTCGCGCGCACTGCAGCGTCGTAGCGCGCGCGGATTCAAGTTTCTGTTAGCAAAAGAGCTTGGTGACCACCGCCCCAGCCAACTTTTACGTCGCATGACTCAGGATCTCGGCGCACGAGCCCACATGGTGGATAGCCCTCTTCTTCGAGAGGTGTTCCTCCAGCGGTTTCCGGCGTGGGTCTATGTGATCCTGGCCGCTGCCTTGACTATGGATCTCTCCAAACTCGCAGGCTTTGCCTACAAGATCACAGAGGTCGAATACTTCTGTCCGCAACTTGCCGCCGTCAGCTCTTCAACCACCGCCACATCTGCGCCCCAGGCATCCATCCCGTCTCATCCGGAGCAGACTGCTGCGTCAACATCCATCGATCAGCTCTGCCACCACCTTGATCAGCTCGTCGCTGCCACACCGCCTCAAGGCCGCAGTAGGCCTCGGCTTCGCCAACGACTGTGCACCTCGTCCCGTCCTGGTTCCTAGGAGTACCATTCGACTGACCATCCAGTCCACAGTTCTGTCTTTACCATCCCGGTTCGGCGCCGACGCCCACCACTGCTTGCTCCCGTGCTGTTGGGCCGACCGCTAGTGGCGACGAGTGGTCAAGGGAAAGAGCCCTGTCACCTTTTGTACGTGACTGACCAGACCACCGGCACCAAATTCCTGGTTGATACCGGCGCCGAAGTCAGTGTCCGTTCTGTTACGCGCTACAACCGTACTTCACGACCACTTACCTACCTGCTCGCCGTTAAGGCATACACATTCCTGTCTACCAGCAGTGGCCTGTGACTCTGAACGTCGGCCTCCATCGAGTTTTTAGATGGCTTTCCGTGGTTGCCGACATCCGCAAGTCCATTCTGGTGCCAACTTCGTCACCAAACATGGTCTTCTTGTCGACGTCAAGTGTCGTCGTCTTCTGGACTCGGCAACTCAACTCTCTGTCCAGGCCTTTGTTCGAAGGCAACTAATGATGCGTCTCCTTCCTGTGCCGCATTTTGCGATCCTCCGTTTCGCCCTTTGCTACAATGGTACCGTACCCTCACGGCCACTCTTGATTGAACTCTATACCTGTCCTGCATGAGATGCGCCACCACCTGGTCCCCACCGGCCCACATGCATTTTTCCGCTTACGTCGCCTTGCATCACACAAGCTCAAGATTACTCGCGCCAGATTTGAGCACACGGTCGAGCTTGGCATTATTCGACCATACTCTAGCAGTTGGGCATCTCCACTTCACATGGCCCCCAAAACTGCCGGTAACTGGCGGCTATGTGGTGATGGTGCGATCTCAACTCCTGCACCATACCTGACCGCTACCCACCGCCACATATCCAGGACTTCAGCGCAGCTCTGTATGGCAAGACCATCTTCTCAAGAAGCCATCTCGTACGCGCCTACCTCCAAAATTCCAATGGCGGAGGAAGACATTCGAAGACAGCCATCACAACACCTTTTTTAGCCGCCGCGGTGGCTCACTGGTTACGTCGCTCGGCTGCTGACCGGAGAGACGCGAGTTCGCTCCTGGCCGCGGCATTTGTATTTCGATGGAGGCGAAATGCTGGAGGCCAGTGTACTGTGCGATGTCAGTGCACTTTAGAGAACCCCAGGCGGTCTAAATTATCCGGAGCCCTCCACTACAGCGTCACTCATAGCCTGAGTCGCTCTGGGACGTTAAACACGATAAAGCCAAACAACACCCGTTGGCTTTTTCGAAATCTTGCAGGTGCTATTCGGCCTCCGGAATGCCGAAAAATCTTTTCAACGTTTCATTGACAACGTTCTCCATAATGTCCTTCGTTTTTGCTTACGTAGACGATCTTCTTTTGGCCAGCATGTCTATTGAAGAGCACTTGCACCATCTGCGCCGTATTTTTTAACCGACTCTCCACCCATGGCATCACCATAAACAGCGCTAAGAGTGAGTTTGGTGTACCTTCTCTTGACTTCCTTGACCACCATGTCGACATAAGTGGCATTCAGCCTCTCACGTCCAGGGTGCAAGCGACTGGGGATTTTCCGCAACCTACCTTTGTCAATTCCCTACGCTAGTTCCTCGGCAAGGTGAAATACTACTGCCGTTTTATTCGGAACTGTGCATCCTTTGTCGAGCCCCTTCATCGTCTACTTATAGCGAAAAATAAGGCGCATCCACTCTAATAGGAATATGATGCATATACTGCATTTGTCGCAGTCAAACAAGCTCTGGCCGACGCAGCTCTGCCTGCACACTCTTTGCCAGACAGTTACCGAGCACTCATTACGGACGCTTTCAGTTCTGATGTTGGAGCAGTCTTTCAACAGCACACTGATGGAGCCTGGAAGACTCTCGCTTTCTTTTCCAAGTGCATGATCCCTATCCAGACCTGTTAGAGTGTATTCGGCCGGGAGTTGCTCGCCATGTACTTTGCCGTCCGACACTTCAGACACCTTTCCGAAGGTCGTGCGTTCACCCTCTTTACCGACCAAAAGCCTCGTACGCATGTGATGGACCGTCCCGGCAGCCTCTCCATACAACAAGAGGTTCGTCAGCTTGCGTACGTGTCAGAGTATACGACAGATATTCGAGACGTCAGCTGCACTGCCAGTGTTCCTGCTGACGCTCTCAGTCATGTATGTACATGCCGTCACTACGCTGCACCCGACCTCAGGAGAGTTACCCATGTTTTTGTCCATCAAGATTCCCACCGCAGTCCTCTTAAGCCGAATTACATCGGGCCCTTTCGCGTCCTGGAGCGCCGTACAGCATCCTATGCCATCCACATAAACGGCTCCGCCGGCACGGTAGCCTTGGAGCGGCTGAAGCAAGCCTGCCTTGCCAACGACTCCGTAACTCCTCACCATCATGCTCGTCTCTCCGCAGTGACCACGGCACCTCCCCGAGTTCATTGGCGCCAGCACCTCACTCTGACTCGTCGCCCAGCTCCTCGCTACGACGGGGAAGCCCTGTAGCAGAGCCACCTCTTCACTGCGGACCGCGCTAGGAAGACGGAAGATACACGAGCCACGTGGCAGAAAAGCTCCGGCTCCGGATCGGCTCGTGGAGGTTAGAATAAGCCTGCTCTGGAGTCCAGCAGACGGCTGGGTGCGGGTCATGTCTCCGCCTGCGCTCTACAATATGAACGCTTCAGATTGCCGGAGTTTTAAAAACTGTCCGTTTTTCTCAAAAGAGTGGCATGGCTTTTTTATTTTTGGTGCATGGTTTTTTTTTAAATAGTTTGTAGTCATCGGCAGCCCAGTGTGTCGTATTTAATATAGCATTGCTTTTTCTTGAGGCAAAGAAGTACTAGTGTTCTTTCCCATTGGAAGGAATGGTGAGGAGATTCACGAAACCTCTGTGAAGTATATTCTGTTCCATGACTACCCCGACGAAAGGATGTGCCGTGGCTGTCAAAGTCTCGTTATCACTGTTGACGTCGTATCGGTAATGCAAAGTTCATTCGTGGCTTCGGAGAAGGAACTTCGCAGGACTACCCAGTGAGATCCATCCTATCTCGCATAGTAAAACAGTAC
Source organism: Amblyomma americanum (assembly GCF_052857255.1). Classification (NCBI taxonomy): domain Eukaryota; kingdom Metazoa; phylum Arthropoda; class Arachnida; order Ixodida; family Ixodidae; genus Amblyomma; species Amblyomma americanum. Next base: position 237,541,846 of record NC_135497.1, read on the forward strand.
AAGACAGTGCGACAACTCCTTTGTACCGGGCGAAGTTCGCGGAGATCGTATACGACAGCCCGAGCACGGTGCTTTATAGATGGCGGCCATCGTCCACCTGTTGGGCGCCGTGAGCATAGGGAGACACACGCCCGCATAGATGCCAGAAGCAAATGCGCAGTTTTTCAGTCGATTTCTATTCTAATCAGTGCATCAGTGGCACTCGTTATTAGCCAGCTCGTACGCAGGAGAAGCACGCAGTGCTCTGAAACTTCGGACTGCAATAGCTTACTGTCTTAACTGTGCGAATATCAGGGAAGATACATAACGCATTGTGCACCCATGCAAAGCTGCCATTGCCTTTCCCTATTTCCCATACCCTTCGTCTACCCCCTGGAGCGCATGGCTCCATTTGGACACGACGAATCACTAACGGGCCCCCGAAGCAAGCATTCCTTTTCACCGGACCTGAGTTTTCGCCTCGAATAAAGTATTTTCCTCCTCTTCCACCTCCTCTTCGTTTGTCTGAAATATGTTGTGAATGTGGCTCCAGATCCTTAGCTTGGCTCAGTTTTGTCGAAGGTTCCAATGAAAATGTATTCTTTCTCCCGTGGTTGTTGCCTGTTTCATAAAAATGGCAGAAAAAAATAATGTTAATAAATTCCTTCCCTCAAATCCCTCGAACAGTGAGGGTCGGATTCAGCAAAGCTACTCGTATATTTCCGTGCGTATATAACGTAAATTCGTGCTGGGCCGGGGCCACAGCTGTTCTCTTGGTGGTAGACCGAGTGAACTGCCAATGAATTTCCAGACTCTCATTCAGAAGCTTATCTGTGCGTCGCTACTCTGCGAACATGGCTTCGTTACTGCCGGCTGTGCATTCGTAAAAGCGCCCGCATTCCACAGTGTGAAGCAAATGAAAGGAGCAGTCTTTGTGCAGAAGCACAAGCAGAATAAGGTGCCGCCAAGAATAAAAGTATCCATCTTTGCAAACTGCGCATGGTTCGACCTACGCATTCATATGGACATACCATGGAACCACGCCATGCTTACCTTTTATCAACTTTCGTGTTACATTCATCTGCTCCCAAACCACGCTCGCTTGTTGGTTGCGTATTTTTCAGCCCACACAATCTCGTAACAGAGAGCCTCATTTTAAAATGATTCGTTTAGAAATTAATTTTTTGGTCCCTCTGTCATTGGCAGCTTCCGCCCGTAACGTCAGGGCAGGCAGGCAGCAAACAATGCCGTTCGACCACTCTGGTGCAAAATGGAGAGCTGAGCAGAGGCAAACCGATATAACAAAAAGAACAGTGAAAATAATGCTAGCAAAGCACGGCCTCAGCACGTTATTTGCGGCATTTTTAAGACACGTGGATGAAACGGTGTATCGTGCTGCCACCGATGGACGCTGTACGTCCAGGGCAGGCCGAGACTGCGGTGCTATATACGCTGGGGCACCGAAGGGAATACACCCCGAGAGCCGAATGAAAGACGGAGCTCCAGCACCGAGCTAACGACGCGCGTTATCAAAAGGAAGACTGTATACACGCACTCCGCGCCAACCGAGGGTTATTGCAGTGAGTGGAGATTTCGGGAATCTTTAATAAGGCCGAAAAGGACGCGTACACACACTAAGAATGCCGCTAGGTAACAGTACACGCAGGCAGTGGCTATACACCGAGGAGGCGCGCAAAAGAAAATAAGACAGACGAGCGCCGCTTGGGTCGCTCCATCTCGAATGCGCATAAATGCAATGCGCGATGCACGACAAAGGAAAGACACGGCCAAAAAACTCGGCGCATAAGAGCAGCCTGCAAGGATACGCGGCGCGGACCACGCTCCAGTGCTTGTGAAAGGATTGGTGCGACTGGTGCGGGGGGGGGGAGTGTGCGTGGCTGCGGTCATCATCAGTCAGCGCGTGGAAGGAAAGAAAAGTGCGCGCACACGAGACACGCGCATATCTTGCCACCGCTTTGTGGTTCCCTTGTGGACGGACGAGACCTCGGAGCAATGCGCGAGGGGAACGAGGGGGAGGCGAATATATGGTTGCGAAGCAAACTACAGTCGGCCATGTTATTTCAGGTAACCGCGCGACTTCAGATAAACAAATCCCGTGGTCTCCACCTACTCGCACGCTTGTGTGCGCGTGTGTCTCCGTGCGTTTAATTAAAACGGGACCAGTGGTGTTCATTAAATTCACAATTTATTTAAATTTGGCGCACTTTATTGCACAAGTTTAGCCGCTGCTCGTACCTCGGCCAGCAGCCTCTTGGGGATAACGATTTTAATCAAGTGACGCCGCAGTTTTGTTCTCTATATTTCTCACCTTTGAATACTTCCCTCCATGGGCGGATATTTTCCTTGAATTTTTCTTGCACAAATCACGCCTGCATGTCCGTACAAATAATATGTCAGGACTGATAAAAGAATGAAGAACAAAAATGTCCCGGCCCGTGCCACTAGGTACAACGGGCTCTACTGGTTGAAAATAGTATAGCTCATAAGACGAGGCAGTGGACAAAGCACCGCCCAGTAGTTCACTATATTTATCGTCTTCATGATGTGCATATTGTACAATACTAGCTAACGTACTTGCCGATACTCGGAAGTTAGAGGTATGTTATCGAGCACTTGCAAGAGCATACATTATTCTGTCGCAACAATTCGAGAGTGCGCGCTCATAAAAAATGGCGCCTGATCAGCTGATTTGACTCGTTTATTGAGTTCAGATACCCCCTATTTACACCCCTTTCTTGAACCGCACATAAGAGCGTGCATAATTTTAAGCTGAATCTGTATCCCCATTTCAGTGCTGCCGCCTTGTTAGTGCTGCCACCTGCAGCCGTGTAACGCGTTTTTGTGGGTGGACACCACCGCCACGTACCTTAAAGCGTGAATGATGTGTTCACTTACCCAGGGAGCTAGCTATGCGCCTTTCCTCTGCTCAATACCAACGGAGGGTTTGGACTGCGAATAAGACAACACTGGAAACTAGACTATTTGCTTCGTGTAAGCGGGCCCTGGATTCCGAGAAGTGTGCCGGGAACGCGATCGAACCAAAGACCGCAAGCGGAAAAAGCCCGAGTATGCGCGTGAGCGTATAGACGACAAAACGGGCCTATAAGGCGCCGAACCGGGCAGTTGCCTGTGAAACGTCAAAATGAGCTTGCCACTCCAGACCCTTAGGCCGCCTGTGCCAACAAGCTTTCGCTGATTAATGCGCTAAGCCGGCAAGCTTAGATCTAATAATTTTTAGTTTCACCGTCGCAGCTTAAGTATGTGGTCCTGTGCCAGGCACTGCATAAAAAAATTAATGATCAGTGTGGTTCTTGCTTGCCGCGAGCAGCAACTAAAAAGGTCCTTACCGATTCTCAAAGCAGCGGTTATGTCGCCTAGGCCGCGATGAAGCTGGTATATCCTCCAAAACCACCGCGAAAGAGCCTAGTCACTGCTCCCTTTCGATATCTCTGAGGTGAGTCCACAGACTGCATGCCCAATCAAGGACAGAGAACTGGAGTTGCCGCGATGTGGGAGCCTGGAGTTTGGTCACAGGAAATTCCGTCCAACTGCGGCGAAAGCAAATCTATGAACTCAAGAGGAGGGGACACACAGGTTCTCCGTAGCTTTAAGGATGATTCTGCCGATAAGACAAAAAAAAAAGCACATAGCTGATTTATGTAGCACTGTGCGCAATAACTGCACTGTTAGCGTTCAGTACGTGTTTTTACAGAACTTTTCAAAGAAGGCAAGAAGGATACCCACAGTCTTGCTGATGAAATTGGGACGCTCAACATCAACGGGGATACCTCAAAAACCTGAAGAATATCCTAATATCGTGTGGTATATGTGCTGCTTCTCTATCATGCAGTTCTCGAATCACCAGGCTTGCGTGATCAAGTAACTGAAAAAAAAAAATTGGAGAGCCACTCTGTCCAGTGAGTGTACGGGCAGCAGCATGCACTGAACGAAAAGTAGTTAGACAGCGGTGCAGACAACGCCTGCAAGTGGCACTGGACGCGTAGCCCTGCACAGCATACTGAATCGCTTCGAGCGTTTGTGTTTATGAACTCTTATTGCCGGTGTTCACTATCGCCATCAGCAGCAGTCATGTAAAGTCCACTGCCGGACAAAGCCCGGTCCCTATGATATACAGTTACTGCTGCCTTGCGCCACTATCCACGGTCCCCGGCTAACTTCAATCATCGGCCTCGCCACCTTCGACTGCGTCCTCATTTCCTTAATATCCACACTGCCGCTCTAAGGAACCACCTGGTATTTCCTCTGCGAATTGCATATTCTGTTCAAGTACATCCTCCTGTTGAATTCACCTACTGAATGTGATATCATTAACTCAGCTGTGTTCGCTAATAAACAGTGCTCTTTTTCTGTCTCCTAACGTTACAAGCATCTTTTTTTTTCTTGGATGTTCTTCCTTGAAAAATTTCAACCCTTCAATTTTTTTTTATTCCTACAAGTTTTGCTCTCAGAAGTGCACTACTGGCGGTATACATCGTTTGTGTGCTTTCCTTCTGTGGAATGGAGGCAAGCTAATCTTTATAACTATGGGCAGCGTGCTAAATGTACTTTACGCTATTCTCATTATGCTGATATTTTTTTTCTATCATGATTCGGATCTGCCGGGTCGGTCATACCCTTCCGCACATCATCCATTATCCCTCTGCCCGAATATCTACTCCCACCTGCGAAAACTGCGTCGGTTCTGGGTAAGGTGGCAGCGGTGTAAGCGTTGTACATTCCGCGTATATATAGATAATATTACGTGACTTCAGTTGCGCTCTCTGATCGTATGCCGTTGGTCTGCGAGCTGCCATGACGCCAGTCGCTGCCGCACTTGTGAGCCATTTTTAGGCAACCGCTTCAGCACCGATTACATGACACACTCACTGCTATTATACGGTCTATCACGAAATTTACTCTCGGCATGATAAGCTCTTGATCTGCCCAGACTTCTTCACGCAAACATGCCTCGCTGCCTGCTGATCTACTTACTATTCTTCGTGCGGTATACCGACCTTATTTGAAGTGTCAGCTGAGAACTTGGCTCCAAAGCTATTATGGTGTACGGTTTTAAAAAAGTGATCATATGAATAATAATTTTTATTTCTGCCATGGCTTTCTTTTTCCTAGACTGAGGGTGCCAACGGTAACAATGAAGTGTCATGTCCAACATTCTTGGGCAAAAATTTTGAATATTGGAATACTGTAAGGTAATGGTATGAAAATATTGAAAGTAATGATCCATTCTTCCGAAATGTAGCAAAATCTTTTTCTTTTTTTTGCAGTGTTTCAATCGCTCGCATCGAGCGGTTAAGACTGCCACATCAAACCAATGGGGAACGCTTTTGACGATAGAAAAAACATTAGCCAAAAATTCAAGCCTGCCGATGGGAGATCTGCGGATATATTGATTGTTATGGTGAAATCTTACAATATATGAAAAAAATTGCGTTCATAAACTCTTTCCCGTTCAAAAACGTTTTTGTCCGGAATTGTTGGGTATGGGTGGAACAGCGGCTATATAAATGCGGCAAGGCAAGCAGTCATTAAGCAGTGCAGCCTCATAACATCGTGTGGTGCACGGGGACGGCATTGAATTCGGCGTGGTGGTATAGAGGCTAGGCCTAACTGCGTCGGTGCTCAAAATGCGAAACATTGAGCATTACCCCAGGCCGGGCCCGCAGTGTATACAGCTATACAGAGCGTACACCAATGTTCAGCGTCACCTTCTAAAAACGCTGCGAGAGGCGGATGGCCGCAGCCACTGGTGTCGGAGACAGCGGTCGCAGAGCTCGAACTGTTGTTAGCTTATAGCGCTCCATCTGCTAGCTATGGGGATTGAACTGTGTTGAACAACATTGGTGGTTTTCTTTGCTTCGGTTTGCCTTTTTTTTCTGAATGGCCACTAGCTATTCAGAAGAAAACGTGCCGCTGAGACAGAGGAATTTCCGGCATACCTTCAAAAACCTCTTGTTCATTTTAATACTGCCGCGAAAGTTTGTAACGCTTGCTTGTTTACGCTCAAAGCCACTGGCACGCGGCTTTATCACTTTGGTTGTAACGAGAGATGCGACCAGATTCATCTCGAATGATCGCAGCTGCTTCTACGCTGTTCGAGATTTCGTGGTTGCTTTCCGCGCCTATCGCGTGATAAGGCGAACCGCCGCGCCAATATCTATACCTGTCAGCACACTACAGGCGGCTCTTCTACTTGCATAAAGAAAAGGGTTGGTTTATGGTTTATCGGGGTTTAACGTCCCAAAGCGACTCAGGCTATGAGGGATGCCGTATAGTGAAGGGCTCAGGAATAATTTCGACCGCCTGTTGTTCTTTAACGTGCACTAACATCGCACAGTGCACGGGCCTCTAGCATTTCGCCTCCATCGAAATTCGACCTCCGCTGCCAGGATCGAACCAGCGTCTTTCGGGTGAGCAGCCGAATATAAAAAGAAGGATTGGTTATGTGCCTATTCTGGCTCAAAACCAACGTCTGTGACCATTTTTTTTCGGCTCTTAAGTTATAGACAACTTGAGAATAAGGTAAAATTTTATTTCATGCAACGAAAGTGTGCAGAAGTACACCAACGGGTGCAAGGCGTGTAGAAAACCAGGCAAGAAGTTCTCGGAACCTGGCTCCGGTTCTGCTAGACTGCTGATTTTTCTGTCACCAAAAAAAAATAATAATAAAGGTTAGCGTGCAGCGGCTTTCTTGACGGGGTGGCGTTGGAAGTCCACACTTTACCAACAGAAAAGCTTTTAGTGCCTTAGTATCGTGTTATTAAAAAAAATAATAATAACAAAGACCCTGTGACTGTCTGCAGAGAGTTCTTTCGTTCTTTTTCTCTTATTTTTCTTTTGTCCTGTGTCGGAAAACAACACCGTCCAATGTTAAATCCTGGAACACTGAGAATCAAGAAACAGGAAATTCACCCGGCGCGCACACCTTGTGCTTCCGAGTGTCCTGCGTTGCGAAATAGAGGGCGCGTGCACCTGAGCTGCTGCTGAGAGCTAAGGCAAAGGGTAGATCATCGACGAAGCTTATAATACAAGGAAATAGAATGAAAAACAGCCTTTCAGCAGCGCCTTTCAAATGGTTGCGGAAGTTGCATCTGCGAAAGGAAAAGCCGTGAACATGATGCTCTTCGTGAATTATCCCTTAAAAAGAGCAGAAACAGAAGCTCGTTCCCTAAATAAAGAAATTTCTGGGGTCACTGAACCCGAAAACTTTTATCAGGCGAGCGCAAATTAAAAAGAATAAAGTGCAGCGTCTGACACGTAAACGAAAATTAGACAGCGCAATGTTATTCTCACCTTTCAACGTTTTCCATAATCACCTTCAAGCCTACAGTACGCTGGTACACTGACTGGTACGCTCTATCTATACATGAACTCGGAGAATGCACGCAAATTGCAGCTATTAAAGATGTTGTAGTGGAGAGCATCAAAATAATTACAACCACGAGGTGTCCGTATCGCACACCAAATTATCGGTGCACGGCCGCTTTTTTCTGCATTTCGACCACATCGAAATTGAGCCGCCGCGGCCAGGTAGCGAACCCTCGACGACGTGTTTTAGTAACGTAACTCCATAGCCGATAAGTCGACGTGACGGGTGCCACCGACCTGCGAACACGCATCGCTTGAGTACACCGCCGGATGCAAGACCGCACATTGCACGAGATCGTGGCAATGTCGAAGTCGATTGCAGTTTCAAACCTTGCTTCTCGCTCATCGGCTTCTTATATTCAGGTATGTGAGTTTTCGGGGTAAAGTTCCGGAGTAAGGATGAGATTCACCTCAATGCAGAGATCGAAACGGGCACGAATTCTAAATGCGGCAACGTGAATGAAACGCAATGGAATCAATCACGAGCAGGTGGTGTTGAATATCCAGCGGCTGCAGCTTCGTAACATCAAGCAGTTTACGCACATTTTATCCCCGACGTCATTGTCATGTCCAAGGCTATCGTATCGGTGATGCTTGACGCTTCTGCACTGCGGCGTGGGGAGGAGGGATCACCGGTACGTACACATAATGGAAGTGGTCACAAGTGACGCTAGAAAGGGCACACCGGCCGCCCTCCTAACGCACCGATGAAAACATCAACGCGCTTCACGCTGTGCCCTCTCGAAAAGTGAGAGCAGTCAAGTGCGGTGGGCCATTTATAAGAGGACCAAATGATTCGCTTTGCTGACCGCGGCAACACATGACTATAGGCTGTGCGCATCGCGTGAACGGTGCGCCATGGGTGATTCAACGCGCGGCTGGCTATGACCGCGGCACGATTTCATTAAACAAGTTGCAGCCAGCGATACATGACCGGAAACACCGCCGCGGTCTGTCCACAGATGCACTCGAACGCTCCCTGACGGAGGGAGCGCAACAGAGCCCTGCTTTTTGGGATGATTGCGCAGACGGGCACGCGTGCGATCTACCTGACTGACGTTTTCAATTCGGCGCCACGCTCGGGAAATAAGGCGCCATTCGGGCGAGAGCCGATTCTTCAAACTTTTTCTGCGTGACTTAATCACTGGCTAGTACTCAGAGTGCTTGCTATGTAACAGTAACAAATCGGTAACATGCACGCATGGAAAATCGTCTTTCCTTCATCTCCATTCTCAAACTGTGAATCTGTAATTTAGTTGTTCTTGCGGAGACAGAGAAATGGTCATTCAGATGCTTGTTTATGGCTTATGCGATTTAACGTCCAAGAGCTACTCAGGCTATGAGGGACGCCGTAGTGAAGGGCTCTGGAAATTTCGACCACCTGGGCTTTTTAAACGTGCACTGACAACGCACAGTACACGGGCCTCTATAATTTCGCCTCCATCGAAATTCGACCGTCAAGCCCGGATCGAACCCGCGTCTTTCGGGTCAGCAGCCGAGTGCCATAAGCAATTAGCCACCGCGGCGGTTCGGTCATTCAGATGTATTACTATAGTGATTCGGTGACATCTGTAGAAAATATAAATTTAAAGCAAGTAACCCTCGACATTCTCACTACCAGCTTTTGGCAAAATATACGATTAACCTTTGTCGTTTACAACACGTATTCGATCACATCGCCCACTGCAGTATCCTGTTGTTTAATTTTCTGCGCACTCTATTTTTAGAACTGGGGAGATGATGATGCTTGCTGTCTCGGAACAGAGTTCTCCAAAGTGATACATTGTTCAATTGTGGAACCAGCGAAACAGACGGACGACAAGAACAAGGAGGCACACGCACAACACCGCTGCTTCCACCATTGCGCATTATGAACAAACTAGCCCAGCAGTTTACTCTATTGATACGTTGTTCACTGTCTTCGCCGTCTGATGGGTTCATTATCTTCTAATGTGACATTTGAAATGCGGACACCCACGGAGAATGTAGCCGATGGCAATACGGATTCGTGCGCAGAGAAGTGGATTATTTTAGCGAAGGAAGGGATGTGGTCAACATTTCGCGATGACACTTCGTCAACGGCCGTGTTTTACTTCGCATTAAAAATATTACATGAAAAGGGTGTTTGCAGTGTACACAGCCTCGATGTCATTTGCATGTACGGAGAGGGTCCGTACTTTTTCATGTATTCGCGCTGCACCATTGCATCTCTTAAGCCTGGAATTATGCCACTGGCCCAGACGATGGCTCAACCTTTCTTCAAACTTTCACTGGCATTTTCTTATCTCACAGCACAAAGCGCACAACACACGGCCCACAGGCCGCATGTAGTGAGAGAGCAGTACTGCAGCGGCTCAGAGCCCCAGTAAAAGCAAACAGCGGGACAATGCTGTGGTTACAACGCGGTGACATGCAAGAAATGTGCTCAAGCAATAGGCTTGTTGCCACGGAATTCAGAATCGCCGCCCAAAGATCAAACTGGTGCGTACGCATTTGCCTGTGATTGGTCCTGGAGGCGACAGTTATCGTTTTGTCTTGGAGGCATACGCAAACTGTGAGTGCAGGCGAATAGCGAAAAACGCCGAAGTTGGCTAAAGCGCACTTATTCAGCGCTATCGACGAACGCCAAGTGTTCGTATGTAGTTTTGACAGCCACGCAGCAGAAGCGCCGTGGGCACAGATGTAATAGTGTAGCACTCCGCGTGTGTGTAACGATTGCTCGCCGTCGCGAACTTCATGGTTCCTACCCTGAACGGAACTGCTCCTTTGTTTCGAACATGCAGTGAACTCAAGCGATATCACCACATATTGCGTCAGGGAGCGCTTTATGCTGGACGGACGATGTCGCACAACAACGTGGCGAATGTAGCGATCTTGGTCGCCGTAGAAAACTTACCAAAAGTGCATGAAAATAGCAACGAACACAGGTTTCTCTAATATCATACGTGCATGAGCCAGAGAACCATTCATGATTGTGTTGTTGGCCCATCAATGGCATCGTGGCCTTCTCGGGCGAATGAAGAAAACAGGTTTCTAGGGCCGGACAATAAACAGTGTCTCACGTAGTTGGAACATCCAACTCAAATTGTTGGTCATTTGAGCACATGTAGTCAACAGAATTTTGCAAGTCATAGTAATATGATGAGCGCCATGCATTTTCGCGTCTAAAGAAAATTTACGCTTGTTGGCATCACAGTCGAAATGATGTCGCCAAGTGTTTTGCTTAGCGCAGGAGAAATTATTTTTCATGCAAGCAAAATTAAGACGTCACAAAGTGCGGCATACACGCCACGCCACCTGTCAGTGGAGTTTCGCTTGGGCCTGAACGAATGCGAAGCTAAGAAGGCCGCCTACCACTATCCCTTTCCTACGGAGCAAAAAGACGCCGACCTGACGGTGCAGCTGAAGCTCATCAGCTTCCGAGTGTGTACCCAGCGCGCCCATTTCCTACAGCACAGATAGAGGAGCAAGCACAAAAACGGGCTCCACAGATCTTTGGAACTGGAAACAAATGTGGGACCTGGTGTTTGATGTGGCAGTTTTTTATACGAACAGCCTTCGGATTGAATGGCATACATAACTGCGAGCACAAACAGTATTAACAATCAGATTATAGTGAAGGAACTGCACATCTTTTCTTGCCTACAGTATGCTCTGTTTTCGTCATTGGCGTTAAAAACGGACGAAAATACACGCACTGAATGCTCGAAAATCTTCCTCTCTCAGGCTGTGGATTTTTCAATAACTGATATAACAAAGGATGCGAACCTCAGACGAAAGTTTGGAATTTCTTTCCTCAGGCGACAATATTTTAGTGCATGTGGCGCCATAGACGTCAAAGTATCATCACCACCAATAGTGTAATAACGTCCGCTGCAGGACAAATGCTTCTCCCATATCCCTCCAATTAACCCTGTCTTGTGCCTAATCCTTATCTCTGCAAACTTCCTAATCTCATGCTCCGATTTCTGTGTCGCCCCCTGCTGCGCTTTCATTCCCTTGGAATCCGCTCCGTTATCCTACCGACCATCGGTTATCTTCACTTCGCATTACTTGCCCTGCCCACGCCCATTTCTTCTCCTTGATTTCGGCTAGGATGTCATGAACTCGCGTTTGTTCCCTGACCCACTGTGATCTTTTCTCGTCACTTAAAGTTACACCTATCATTTTACTTTCAATAACTCACTCGAATTATAGTAGCCTAAAAATTGACGGATCATACGAACGCACGGTTAAAGCAGCATGTCGTGATCAAAACTCTGGCCGCCCGAATTCGCGGCCGCACTACCGGGACATCCAGCCCGTTGTATTTCATGACGTATTTTTAAGATACAACACCTCAGGGTACGAGCGCTGGGCGTCTGACGGACAGGTCACCAACACAGCACGCACCTGAAGTCATCAACAGCCGCCCTTCTTTTTCTATACGATTGCGTATGAAGAATACAGCGCACCGATGGCGCGAGTACATCGCCTCTTGAGGGCGGATTATATCGAAAAGGGGTGTGCTCCTGTGAAAAGGAGCATTCCAGGCTTGAATGCAACATCCTTATCACTTTTTCGTCACTTGAAAACAAAGTTACAGGACAGAACTTGCCGGACACTCCTCGCATTTTGCTCACTTTGCTTTCCAAGTAACTTCGATCCACTTCTCTTAGTGATCGCAGAAATGCATTTTTTTTCTTGGAAAACACCCAGTCGCTCTTATATTAATGAGTTACGCGCGTAACCTGACCATAGCCCTGATTATAAAGCGTTCTCCTTCACCAGGTCGTAATAACCGCAGTTGATAACGTACCTGGGTCGATGTTAACATCACATTCGCAAATCCTGTAGCCACTCAAGTGAAGGTCAGTCGCATCGGTTGCAAATGTTTCGGTTGTTGTTTTAGAAAGAAACAATCTTTATGTACTGATAAAATAAGCGTTCTAAGCTTACACCACTTTTTCTACGCTTAATTTTTTGGTTTGTTCGTATAGGAGATGACAACTAGATGAAAAGAAGCAAAAATCCACAGGTCTTTCAGCAAGAAAGCCGCAATCTATTCAGGGCTCACTTCCAAAGGGTGCCGAAAAAAATAAATAAAAAGAGGATATATGCGTCAGCGCACTCTGCATTCATTCTAAGGCGTCTTTACAGGAGCGAACCTTCGGGTAGAGTTTCTGCAAGCGGTCGCGGCGCGGTACGCTCTAGCGACTCGGGACTTTCGTATTCACGCAAAGGAAAAAAAAATAAAACAAATGAGTTGGAGGAAAACAAAGATGAATACGCCACTAGACAGGTGGGGGCACGTTCATGTGTTTTCTTGGCACGCAATGGTGATTCGCCGAAGAACGAATGACGTCAGGGAGAATGCGAACAATGCCATTGGGCGACTGGAAAAATGGGAACGCGAGCGAGCCAATCGCTACACTTCTCTTCCAGTACGGAAGAAAGAACGCCTGCCGCGGTTCCTCATTCCTCCTCAGCTTTGTTTTTCTTTTGACCGTCGAGCACGCTGAAAAGCACACTTCACCGCAGAAAGACGGAAAAGAAGAGAAGAAAAAGAGAACGAATGCCGCTGAAAGAAAGCACGTAGCCGTCCCGCAGCTTTCATCTTTCCGTGTCGATGGAGGCATACAGAGAAATAAAGGAGCACGAGTGTTCCATCTTTTTGCTCGGCTTCTTTCCTCGGAGAGAGGAGGGATAACCGTCGAGCTTGAGTAACCCTCAAAGGCTGCTCGCCTTGGCTCCGTGCCTCCGAGCGGTCGCGAGCAACTCTCGCGGAACCGTCCAATCAGAAGAGTTTTCCTCGGCGAAGCAGAAACTGAAGCAATCCTTGTGCGACCGCCCTCCCTTCCCGCACACTGATCCACTCACGCAAATGAAACAAGATTCGCCGAAGTGGACGATTTCCGCGCAAGCCGAATAGACAAAAGTCCCGCGCTGCGTCAATCTTGAAAAGCTTTCAAGCCGATTGTCGCAAATTTCATTGCCGAAAAGGCGCTCTTGCTTGGCGTAACACTACGTGACCCCGGCGTTTCCCGTAGCCGAGACGAGCTGGCACAAACGGCCATGGGGAGGCAGCGATGAAAGGCTCTGTAATTGAGTTGTAGGCTATAAGTGATTGATGGTGAGCACAGCACGGGTCACTTCTGAATTCTCCAAGGGTGATAAAGGTGGGGTGGGTATAAGTCTGAGGTACAAGAGCGGCGCTTTTGCTGTTGATGTCGAACCATAAACTCAATTTAACGACACTTCCAGAGTAAAAACTTGCAGTCAGAGCCAGGTGAAAAACTGCGTTGTGATAGACAGCTTGCGCAGAATATGCAGTCGCTGTACACAGGAGGAAATAATTCTGAAAGAGATGCTTGCGCAGTTACTGCTGATGTAGTCTCTAAAACACATGCTGCATTTTCTCAGAAGCGTCCCGTTTCTTGTGCATTGCCCTAGACCGCTTTACTTGTCGTATCAGTAACAGAATGACGAAGTTGCAGCAACAACATTCCTCGCCTGCAAAAGCTTCTGCATGAAGAGCTCCAGGAGTCAACTTTACACAGCGGAAACTGGGTCTCTGAAACGTGTTATCTCATACTGTTCAAAAATGCGCGAGTTCTTTGCTTGCCATTGAGCGTGGCTTTGTACTCTCGCAGCAGTTCAAAATGGGGCTCGCCACACCGTAACCTCGCGCCAGTAAGTAGAGCTTGCAAAAATCGCCGACAGATGGCCCCACGTGTTCCGCTCTTTCCCTTGGTGAGTGTGATGCGTAATAATTCTGGAACGCGGGAGAAATTTTGGATTGGATATGGATCCAAGGTTTTCAGTTGCATGTAGCAAATGAGGCGTCGTTAATTCTAATCCTAAGATAAATGTACCTAAGCTTGCGTAACTGGTCGCTGGGACAGCAGCTCGGCAGTTAATGGCAGGCCGTGTTTGTTGGGGGCTCTAGAAAACGGTGGTGGTCATTATGACTGACAGCTAGAAATTATGAGAATATTTTTGTTACCTGCATTGTCCACATTAATGCGAAGATATTTGTTGATTATCATACCGTCGCGTAGTGGTGACGGCAGTCCAGAAGTCAGGAAGACAGTCAGTGGCTTCCAAAATAAACACTTTATTGGGCTGACGTGTGCCTCGAAAGTGAACAATTCGGCGGCGAAAGGAACGAGCGTTCTCGGCGATCGTCAAGAACAGAATCACCGCCGCTCTCGACCTCGCTCACTTTAAAGCTGGCGAAGAACTTTCGAGATAAGGCGCGGTAATCGCCTACAACAGTCTCGAATAACGTGGAATCAATCGCGCGGCTACAAAACATTCCAGGCAAATCTGGAAGCATATCGCGCCAGAAACAAAGCGATAAAGCCGAGTGCCGGTGGCTTCGCGCATGAACAAATGAACACTACACAGTTATGCAGCATTAACCCCCTCATAAACAAGCATCGGCCCGATGCTTAACAACAAATAGAAAGGTGGGCAAAACAATAAAAGCCGCCGCGGTGGCTCCGTGGTTAGGGCGCTCGGCTTCTGATCCGGAGCTCCCGGGTTCGAACCCGACCGCAGCAGCTGCGTTTTTATGGAGGAAAAACGCTAAGGCGCCCGTGTGCTGTGCGATGCCAGTGCACGTTAAAGATCCCCGGGTGGTCGAAATTATTCCAGAGCCCTCCACTACGGCACCTCTTTCTTCCTTTCTTCTTTCACTCCCTCCTTTATCCCTTCCCTTACGGCGCGATTCAGGTGTCCAACGATATATGAGAGAGATACTGCGCCATTTCTTTTCCCCCAAAACCAATTATTATTATTATTATTAAAATAATAAACACTGAAAATGCAAACATTAACACAGAATGCACAAGGCGTCCATTAACGCGCATAATAAGCTTTTAGGCGCGCAGCATGTATAACTTCTGGACGTGCTCGAAGCCGATGCGATCCTGTAACTATGATGTACCAACTAGCCCAACAGCAAGTACTGCTGTAACTCCGTCGGGAACGGCTTCGTAGTCAAGCTCTCTGACTCGAAGAAGGACCTTAAATGTGCCGAAATAGCGGCTCAAAAGTTCTTCGCTCGGTCCGCGGCGGCGAATGGGCTTCGAGATTCACACACGGTCACCCGGCTTGTATTCCGTGTGGTGTCAGCGTAAATTGTAGCGGCCAGCGTCGGTGTGTTGCTGGTCTTGGGTCCATAACCGGACAAGCCGCCGGGTTTCTTCTGAAAGCTGAAGATAGGCGGCAACGTTGAAGTTGTCCTCGTCAGTAACGTTCGGCAGCATGGCGTTAATATTTGTCTTTGAGACATCAGTAGACAAGCGGGGCCAATAACATTTGTCTTTAATTTGGCGGAGGGTACGAGAAATCCCGAGGTGTCCAGCTGTTGGCTCGTCGTATGAATCCGGTAGAATTTCTTCCGAAAGACTTGCGTGGTACAACTAGAAGGGAAGCGCTTCTGTTCGGCGCGAAGTTCTTTCCAAAGGCATCGTTCTTTACGCCGAAGGAAGATAATCCGCGCTTGAACGACGCTAGGGCTGACGATGCCTTGCTTTCCAAGTAGTAGATGAGGCTTTCATGGTTGGGGTCCAATCGTTGCTGATGCGCGTAAGTGCTGGTGCTGACTGGTCCGAGGTACAGGTCGTCGTCATCCTCGCGCGGGGGTGCATCGACAGGGGCCCGTGATGGGCAGTTGGCGTCAGAGTGCTTGCGTCCAGACTTGTAAACGATGGTGACGTCAAACTCTTGAAGTCGCAAGCTCCAGCGAGCGAGGCGGCCCTAGGGATCTTTCAGGTTAGCAAGCCAGCAAATCGCGTGATAGCCGCTGACTATCTTGAATGGCCTTCCGTACAGATACGGGTGGAATTTCAATATGGCCCAGACTCTTGCGATACACTCTTTTTCCGTCTTTGAATAGTTAGCCTCTGCTTTTGACAGGGAGCGGCTCGCGTAGGCGATGGCTCGCTCTGTTTTAACGCTATCGCGTTAAAGCTCCCGTTCTGCATAAATTCCGGTGTCGTTGGCGTCGTCGGCGTTGTGAGCGAAAAATCCACGGAGAAGCAACCAGGTGGGGGCCACCTAGGTCACGTCACCTTGTGGCGTTAGCGACACCTGCCCACCATGTCAGGCGGCAGTTAAAACCATCGCACAAGCCCCACCAGTGGCAACACCTGCCATCGCAGGGCAAGGGTGCATCGCTTAACCGCCCCCCCCCCCCCCCCCCCACTCCGCCAGGAGTTGTATGACGACTCCCAGGGGTAAGTGTGAAGTCGAGAATGACTAATTCCGCATATGTGGGCATTAATTAACCCATTATGCTATCACGACATATCCCTAATGCGGAGCTTGAGTGTCTTCTCCGATTTTTGTTCTTGATTTGGGCTAGCATGGCGCCGAGGTCCAGCCTGGTTACGTCCGTGTGGATCTCCGTTTCGGCTTCTTCGTCGAAGTGGCCGAGGACTGGTGGTCCTTGCAAGCGGCGCTGCAGTCCCTTGAATGTTGCAGCTTACTTAGTGCAGGCCAAGTAGCTATAGCGCAAGAGTACCAGCCAGTTAGCGCAATCATGCACGCAAATGTGTCAGAGACATGAGGCACAAAGAACCCCACACAGGAAGTCCAGCCTTTCGTTGTCTCTAAGTGTACGGAAGACTTTTCCTACTTTTATACACTGCATCATGTTGTTTCCACATTATTTGTTCGCGCTCCCGTGCACACCCTCCTCTCATATATGCTGACCATTGTAACGCCTTTGTGCAGCAAGCCGTTACTCTGCGGGCCCAACACACAGAGTTCTCACCTTGCGACAAAGATCTTTCGGACTTCGTTATTCTATAACAGGCATCATGAGGACCTCTATTACAATAGAACTGAACCTTACAGACTACACTCCTGGAATGTTTTTTAAATTCATGGTGCTTAAAAAATAAAGATCATTCGTAAAAAGATTTCACCTCTTGTTGAAAGAGTGAACCGTTAATTTTTCTGTGTGGCTTTTGTGGTTACTCACCGTTTTATCGTTTGCACGGCCGCGAGCCCCAATTACCTTTGGACACGCTGCTTCCGACATCTCCTTCACAGCCTTCTGAATACGCACAGGACGCAATTGCCCGGGCCGACCACGCCCGCCAGCTGTCTAGATCCCGACTACAAGCATCGCAGGTCTCACAGCAGGATTTTGGAGAGACTCCCTGTTGGAGAAAATCCATGTTGGAGAAACTCTCCGTTGGAGAGATTTTATATTGGACAAACTCCCTGTTGGAGAAAGTCCATGTTGTAGGAACTCCATGTTGGAGAAAGTCCATGTTGGATGAACTCCATGTCGGAGAAACTTTGTGCGGTTGTGTATATTAGTTCGATTGTAGTATTAGTCGATGAAAACGAATATGTGCCATGCACAGCACGAGTATGTTGCAGTTTAACAGGAGGCGTGATCGCACCCGGCGATAGCATAGTGCTTACCTCCCCTCCCCTCTGAAGGAAAATTCCCTGCCGTTATCTACCGAAATTTTTAATTTAGATAAGGAAATTCGTATATTGTGGGAGGCGTTTTTGAGCTTTTTGAAATCACAAATCGTAAAGTGGCGGAACACAAAAGCTACAAGCATTTCTAGACGGTTAGCACAGCCTCCTCCCTCCATTTAGCCCCCTGGTTTAAGAAGCAAGCAGTTCTGGACTGGAAAAATCGTTCATTCGTACTTGTTTCACCAGGTGCCGCAATACGGTGCCGATGGCTTGAATTTTTCACATTTCACATTTCATTTATTCCACATTTATCCTGTTACAGAAAAAATGTGAGGGCAAGGACTAAAAGCTGCTAGTTAAGCAGCTTGACTAAGGCCCTTGCCCCCTTTGATGGCAGCGTACAGCGGTTTCAAATCACACAAAAATTTACACACAATGATTAGATTAGTTTCTGCAGAAGTTCTTGCACTACAGCACAAAATACGATCAAATAATATTTTACGCGCGTACACCAGAAAACATTATACCGAGTCAGCACACGCACACACACACATATATATATAAAAACTCTATACACAAAAATTTATACAACATGTGCATACTTCAAAAATGATATCTGAAACAAAGACAAATGTATTTATACAGAAATGTTTCATTAATTACAACATTTGGACATCAATACAAGTTCTTTCTTTCACACAAAGCCAGTAGTATGACTGAGCAATAAACTGGAGCTAAATGGGAAAGAAAAATGCAGTGCGGTTTACGTCAACACAGCTATGAAGACACAGTTCTCGAACTTTTATACAGGAATCGGTAGATAAGGTCGCGCACTGGCTTCGGAGAGCCAATTCCGACTGTCGTGCACTGAAAAACCATGGCATCATCAGCATCAATAAATCCAAGAACTTTCCCTTTATTCATAGGCTAACGCAGACATTTCGAGAGCCTGCGTGGCTGTCGCAAATACTGACGTATACGGTGACTAAATGCCACCAAGGTGGCTGTATTTGGCGGATGCCTGCAATCGGCGAGAATGGAACTCTTCGGCGTCCCTTGTTCTTCGTCTTTTTTTAATATGCATAATCACTAGACGGACAAGCACAACTATAAAAAGGAGCAAATTTATTTGGTCTTGCACCTTCGGGGCGCGTTTTATTTTTTGTCTCATTCTGACGCGCGCACAGTGCAACGAGAGATGAAAAAGGCGAGTCGAGAGAAACTGGGTAGCGGGCGCTGGCGCCCCGCATGGAACAGCAGAACTACATAACGGCCTGCGCCGTCCAACGTTTAAGAAGTTACTTTGCATCAGCGCCGTCAGGAAGCTCTTTCGTGGCGTATTCGCGGCGAGCTCGTCCCGCACGGGCGTCGACAAGGTTCGCTCAGATCTCTCGGCAGCGACTTTCGCATGCCGACTCGGGCACAGACAGCCATATGCAGATGCGGCATTGTTATATCAGGGCCTGGCGTACAATTCGTCCCAGGGGGAAACAAGGTGGACCTCTGTGGTGCCGCTGCCTAATCCCGGCTTTACGAGAGGGCTCCGGCGGGGACCACCCTTGGAGGCGCGCAGCCGACACGAGGGAGCTGGCGGCTCGACCGCTTGCATCTCTACTGTCATTTTATGCACATGAGCGCGTCATCGCACATGAATCAGGCAGGCAACAAAAGAAGCCCTTTCAATGGGCCGCGTACACTTGCTGGAAATGCCGCATCCGGAGAGAGTAATGGGACTGCACAGCTGCATTTGCGGCGTCTCACGGCGTACGCGTAGAATTCAAAGAAGCAACGAACACTAATGCAAATTTTTCTCTGCGCGAAAGTCCGGACATTCCATACGCACATGTCAAGCAATTTTGTCGCAGATTCAGTCATAAAATAGAAAAAAAAACTAACCTGAATGTGCGCGTTTCACTCACCATCATTTTCTGTTTCGCTAGTTCCGCGTGCAAAGACGATGATGCAGTCAAACTGACTCACGTCTTGAATGAGCAAAACACCTCTGCCTACCCTTCTACCGCGTTCTCTCCCTCAGTTCAGGATAGCGTTAAATAAGATACATGTCCCGCATGAATTATTTCCACGGGCCTTATAGAAACACTGAGTACAAATTAAAGTTGGCACAAATCATTGAATAACCTCTTTCTAATGAAAAAGAGCTACTTTAGCTGAAAACGGGCCCTTGTTAAGTACGGATATTGGACTTCTAAGCATAAATCCAAAAAAAAAAACTAAGAACGCCGAATTCAATTTTCGAAATTACGTTTTATCCAAAAAAGGTCAGTATCTTGACACACGCCCCAGCTATAGCATGGCTGTTGAGTTCGAGATACGCTCATTCAAAGGAAAAAAATAGCGAAGTACGAAATCCAGGGCGGGTGAGGAGAGATTTGCACCGTTGCAATATGTAGCGCAGTTTACGGTTTAAGGCCTCGTTCCGCGCTACCTTCCAAACATTTGTACGCTGGACGGCTCCATCTCCTCGCTTTATGCTGATCTCCTGCTTAGGAATGTTACTGGGTTAAATTAGGTTTCTCCACAGGATGTAAGGACACTGACGCGAAACCCTGCATAAGCGTCACAAAAAAGTAAATGCTCTGGCTACCGCGGTCGCTTAGCAGCAGCTCCATCGCTGACGCTAACACCCAGGCCACGTGATGCCCCGCCTTCTTGCTCAACCCAGCGCAACAACCCAACGATGACATGGCAACCTGTTTTTAGAGCTAAAGTTCCACTTGAATTTTTGTCTTACAGCTACATCGTTCAACTTCCGTTACTTTTTTTTTAATGGGGATCGCACTTCTTTCTCGCATAAGCACAGCTCTAAAAACGGCCATTTGCGCGTTAACTACTGGTAATAAACTGCTCGTTGCGACAAAAAACAATAATACCAAGATAATGTTAATCGAACTTTGATTGCTCAGGAATCCCATTATGTCACCGAAAAAAAAATCATAAAATCATCCGAACAAAATATGTGCCAAAAAATAATTGAAAATGCCGTCTGCAATGCACCGAAAGAAAGACCACTGAATTTTCAAGGAATTAAAATCGAAGCGCCTAACCCTTATTTATCAGATACAAAAGAGCGAAAGGTGAGAAACAGGTATTGCCACCGCAGACCACTCCCAAAACTAAAGTGCGTCACGGGGCATTTCTTGTGGCAAAGAGGAGGAACCAAAGTATTTCGCACATGAATAATGACATAACTGTTGTTGAACTTTTGTCGCACAATAGAGATGAAAAGGATGCCCAAATGTGAAAAAATAAACTAAACGAATCAATTAGTCTTGACGCCACCATCAACGTCACCAGCTTGAAACAGGGTAGCGAGTGAAAATGTTCCAGCTTCCAAATTTATCAGCATCAGACACACCTTTGATACCTAACAAATATTAACAAAGTAACGAAAGACCCAGCTATAACATTTTGCTACGAACGAAAATCACCTGGAGCTGTCTTCAGTGTCGGTCTAAGGCGATCAGAGAGGCAGAAAAAAAAAAAGCACGAAGCTTAGTGTCCGATGTTCTTCCACTCCTTTCTGCGGTAATCGATTCTTCACAAGCCGTACGTGAGCCGGTTAAGTTCACAACTAGAGGGGCAGCGAGACACTCTTTTTATAGTGCCAAGTTGAAGTGTTGCGTGGTACATCGTGTGGTGCAACGTTCAGCGGAATGTGTCTCTGACTGTCCCGTTGTTGATTTCTTGCTCTCCAGGTGCTGACAGTTAATTTGGCGGAGTTTAAGCGCTGTTTCTTAGCAATTCTTTCTTCTTTCCTTCTGTTCCTTTCCATTTTTTTCTTTCTTTCTTTCTCTGCGCAACGCTGCAGTAATTGCATTTTCCTGAGCTCGGAACACAGTTGTATCAATATTAAATCAAGTGTGATATGCAAAGTGCAGATGATCCCGCTCGGTGAATAAAGGCTACGCATTGCCTGCTAAAATCACACGAGGGGCTCATAGGGAATATTTCACCCTCTGAGGGTTAGGGATCGCTTTTTTTTTTCATTCTTTGGAATTTCACCCGGCGTTCCCATCTGGCCACGTAGGTCGAGGAGGGAGAGGGTTCACCTACTTTCCTATGCTCCCAAGGTCACAGTGCTGTTATCGCCAAGATAATTGCCCGCATTCACCGCTAACACGAGCACTTGCGGTGGCCCCAGTGTTCTAGCTACGGGCGCCTCGATGACCGAGCCGGAAGAAGAGAGAGGCACTGTTCTTAGGTGACAACTACGCCCTGAGAAGCTCTGGCTATCGACGTCATTTAGCTTGTAACATGACTTGTTGCATTCATAACTGAAGTAAGAAAATAAGTACGAATAAATAAATTGTACCGTTACTTTTTTCGAGCGCAAAACAAATGAAAGGCGGGATTTGCAGTGCAGCTATTGCGCGCAACATCCGGCTGTATGTAGTCATATTTTCCAATTAATGCAAAGTGCACGCCATTCTGCGCAGCAGTAGTTACCAGTATTGATTTCAGTTATGTACAGTCGGCAGCAAAAGTTTACGGGTTGCGGGTGTGAGGAAAAAGAAGTTATTCCGGAGCAGTCACAAAAGCCAATCGTCTCAAATGCCCGCAAGGGGACATACACGCTCCGGTATCAATACCTAGCGACTTGGTCGTGAGGCAGAACTACAATAAGTTTGTTCCAGAACGCACACGCATCCCGTAAACTTTTGTTCGCGACTGTACGTTTGCGTTCGCGCTTGTCGGGAGTTAGCGAGCGTGTGTGAGTGTGCGAGCGTGTGTGCGGCTTCCCAGTACTCCCATGTCTTGAGTGCTGTCTTGGATTCGCCGGGCAGTCCAGGTGGATGTGGGTAAGGGTGGCCCTTGGGGATGCTCAGAGAGCGCAGGCCGGACATGTGGGACGATAATGAGAGAGAAGAGGGGAAGAGAGCGTGCGGGTCTGGAGCCTCCTCCAGATCGCCCGCTCCCTGTTTCTCGGTAAGAAGTGAGTGCCTGCGCGGCTTTTTATTTATAAAGAATTCCGTAGCTTTTCGAGTGATCGGGTTGGCGTGAGTCATAACAAAGTAGGGCAGACATTCCGAAAGCAGGCAAAGCAAGAACACAGTCCTGTGAAGATGTGGAAAGAAAGAATTAACAGTTACACAAGTAGAATGTCGTTGTATATTGAATTGAGGAAGTATATTATATATTATAGGATATACGATATACTATAGACGATAGGATCGCAGCATCTCAGAGAACATTCAAGAACAGCTCTCTTTGTGCAAAAATAATTGCGTTTTGCACTTCAGACTAAATCTGGTTCCTCACAAGCATGCTCATCTTAAGAGTTGGAACTTTTTTCATTGAAATGATTTGCACGAGCAGCATGTCAGTATAATGCACTCACACCGATGGAACGATGCATGAAAAGTATCATCACCGGTAATAGCATTTGTTTCCTTCTTTTTTTTTTTGGGGGGGGGGGGGGGGCATTCTTTAAATGATTACAAACATTTTCGTCTGTGCATGTCTCTCGGTGTCTAGTTCTTTTTTTGTGTGTGTGGTTTTTTTGCGCTGCTATTATGCCTAAGACAAGTAACCAACTCGCCCAGGAGCTCGTTTCACAACCATTTTGGTAGTGATGGTGATACTAAGGTGCAGGCGGCATTATCCTCACATTGATCATGCTGGCAACTTTTTCCCCTGTGTCTCATAGTGAAATGCACAGTAGACAGCAAAATGATGCGTGTGCTCAGAAACAGGTTGACTTCCGACCAGGTCGCCTGGTATTGATGCCAGCGATATAATACGCACGTCCCCTCATACAGGCATTCAGGGAAACTGACGAGCGTGACTGCGCCGATATCATTTTTCGTCCGCGCACCCACGTCCTCTAAGTTTTTCTTCCCACTAAATATACCTCTTACTATTGTGCCAGTAAACCAGTTCAGTCTAAAAGCATCGAGAGCAACCTTACTGTCGCTCGGTTAAAAGTTCGTGGGTCCTCAGGGAACACTACGCGAACGAAGATGCCCAGCGGCACATCCCGTAAACATGTCATTCAGTGGGTTACCTCGCTTAATGCTAAAATGCATCCCCTTGCGAGTATGCATGCACTAGAGAGCGCCTCCCATAAAGAGTACCTAACTTAGGGCTTTCGACGCACTCTCATGCGCCCTCTCCTTCGGCAGTCCCGACCTGAACGACCGAAGTGAGCGTACACATGCCAAGCGGAGCAAGTTCGGCAGCGGCAGCAGCTGGGAGCGTTTGCTTCGCGATATCATCGGCGGCTTCCCACCGGTGATACTCCTTTTGAGCGCATTCTTGTTCTGTGGAAGGACAGCACCGATTCGCTCCTTCTTGCCGGCATCGACGAAACTCGGTCGGCTCGTCTTGTGCGGTCCTCATTAGAATGCGAGCTAGTCGCAGAGCGCACATTCCCCCGCCCCCCCTAGAGGGAAAGCCTGATTTTCGATTCCTGTCACTCCACGTTTGTCTGATGCAAGTAATTACTTCGGCGTCCACTAGGTTTCGCATCGACCGTGCAATCCAAAGAGAAACCAGCGTTTTCCAGTGAAAGCGTAAATCTGCCTTGAATACACGCTACGTGCGGTTGCTTTCCTTCTTGTTTTTGCGTGTTCGCAGTGCTGTGACGACGAGAAAACGAACGTTTTCGAGGTGCCTTGAAATCAACAACAAAAATACGAATCTTCGCAACGGCGGCTTTTCTTCGTTACTTTATTCTCGCTTAGTCTTCATAGGACGTGCTTCGTTTATCACGTGCAGCCTTCGCTGAACCTGAACAACCAAAAATCAGTTGCACGCGTAAACACAGCGGGCACCAGGAAGGGTGCTGTGGCACTCCCGGAAATTCTTGACCAACCGAGAAGGAGAGTCCTAACCACTCTTCAGAGCCTCCGGAAACAACGCAAGACAACAAAGCTGGCCGTCACCCTACTCGAGCACGGATTAAATCCCATCTTTGGACATGGACAGTGTGGTGTCGAGATCAAGAAAAATACGCATACGGCCACTTGTGTAGAGGATAGGCCGGCTAGTCATGAGGATAGACGCTTTACCTCCTCCGAGCTACCACTGCGTCTGTAGTGCGGACTTTGAGAACGCCTCCGCGGCGACCGCAAACAACCGTTAGGAATGTTATGTCTGCATGCTTGGTGCCCGGCTCGACCGGGACAATTTGGCATACAGTTACAATTATTAGCCATTGACGCGGAGGGAGGCTGCCAATGCATGCACGCAGAATAGATGGTCTACAAAACATCGTGCGTCGTTTGTTTTACACCTATCAAAACATGGTCCATGCTTCCCGGCTGCTCCCGAAATCTAAGCATCAGAGCAAAATGCATTAGCGCAAAAGATGGGAGTGACCACCCATCTTGCCGAGTAAATGACGAAAAGCGTTGGGTGATCAGTGACTGCAAGCAAATCAAAAGAGAAGTGAAGATTTGCGATCTGGTCTTGGCATGATAATGAGGTTTTTATGAAGATTCGCTGGCTCTAAGAGTGATAAAATAAAAGCCCAATACGACACAGGCGGGGGCCTAACCTATGCATGACCTCCGAACGCCGGTGACTTGTTTTCGTCGACGCTCGGCCACTGCATTTTTGTATCAGTTGGTTATTTTCGCTTGACGGGAAGTTATGTTTGTTTGCTTCATTAACAATTTCAAACGGCGACTTAACTTATACGCGAGATCTCCCAGTTATGCAGATATCGGCTGCTTCGATCCACGCCGCCGGTGAGAAAGGTGCGCATCGCGCATGAGTCGTTACAAAAACGTGAGAAATGAGAGACAGCGAGCCAGAAATAGATAACGCGGTGGAATGAAATGCTACTAAAAGGAATGGATGCAGCTATAAGAGTGCGGAGTGGGAAATAATGATAGCGCATTTTGTAATCTCTCTTTCAAGTTATTCACGCACGCAACAGGCGCAGTTACCATAGTCACAACGAGGGACACGAGGCAGGGCAGGAACAATCCTGAGAGAAGCGACGAGAATAAAACTGCTGCGCGGGAGTGCGAGCGTTTGTTACGAAGAGCAGTAATTTAATCATTCGCGGAGCAGCTGACGGAAAGCCAGCGCCGATCATCGCGGGTCGCAAGGCGGCAGCCCGTACCTACACCTCGAGAATGAACGTTGAATTCTTTTGAGATCTCCTGATGACGGGAGCGCTGCTCCTCCCTCTCCCCCTCCCCCACCGCGTCGCTCTCTCAAAGGTGCGCCAAAAAGCGACAGGAACGCCTCCGCAATCTCGTCGTGTGAAGGTCGGCCACCCGCGTTTACACGCGAGGCGCCCATGATTGCGAGCGCGCGGACAAAGGGCAGCGAAGCCGGCCGAAGCGCGGCGCTATGGGAACCGGTCCGCGCGGGGCTGAAACAAGAAGACAACGGAATGCCCTTCGCGAACGAGCGGGGTGTGCTCGCACTTGACACTGAGCGCTCGTTTCGCACGCCGGAGAGCGCGTGCACAGGCGCCGATGAAGATCGCAGCTGCGTCGTTATCCTGGCTGCGGCTCAAGTGGAGCGCGGTTCGTAATCCGAGAGGAGCCCACACGCGCGCGTGACACTCGCAGGAGCCGGCCTAATGTGCGATCACACGATAAGCGCTGGAAGACGACAGGCTCAGGGTGCTGCGCCTATTCATCGGCGAAAGTACACAGGTGTCGTGTGTCGTGTCAGGTCTGTGGTAGACGATATACGGCGATATGAAAACGATTAAAAAGTATCGGATCGAATTCTAAAGCAACTATCGGAGTGAGTGAGTGAGTGAGTGAGTGAGTGAGTGAGTGAGTGAGTGAGTGAGTGAGTGAGTGAGTGAGTGAGTGAGTGAGTGAGTGAGTGAGTGAGTGAGTGAGTGAGTGAGTGAGTGAGTGAGTGAGTGAGTGAGTGACACACGGAATTCGACTGAAAGTCTCAGAGTGCCGTGTGTTCAGTGGTCAACGCGCGGACCTCGAGCGACAAGCTGCAAAGCATGATGGGGTAATTAGAGCTTCAGATCGTTCGTTTCAATCAGCTTCGGCGTGCAGTGGACACGGAAAATAAAATTTTCGCCATGAAACCCTAATATTCGCGGAGAAAGACGCCAGACACGACAAGGATGTTTTATGTAGCCATTGCTAAACAGCGCGGGAAGACGGGACACACGAAAGAACGCAACACGCGTGTCCCGTCTTCCCACGACGTTTAACAATGAATCATTACCAACTCCGCCAAATCGTAGCCTTAATTTTGTGTAGCCACGCGTATTGGCGACATCACAAATCATTTTTAGCGCCTGTTTTTGATACAAGATCAAAGGTTGCATTTCCACTTTGCTTCACCAAATAAAGTTGCTCAATTAATTAAGGTACAACTAGACGCCTGCACATTTTATGCTCTTTTTTTACTCCTCGTAAGGCGTGAAAGGGTGATTAGTGTTTTTTTGGCTGAGCGAAAGACCGCGGGCTCATTACCTGTTAGCAGCACCCGCATTTTCGTGCTGTCAGAATCACAAACGTTCGCATATTTGAACAGCCCGTCCGTTGAGAAGCCCTATGAGGTTTAAACTGATCGGGTTCCCTCCATTATGACATCTCCCACAGCATCTCTGCGACCGCGTTATCTTAATTTATTCTAATCGGTTTGGCGAGCGTTATTTATAGAATACTGGGTCTTTCGTTGCAGTTTTTAAACCTAGTCGCACGCTTGAACTTGCCACCGTACGGGTTGCTGCCCGGTGTTGCTGCCCGGCGCCGCACATACGCGGCGTTCGATTTTTTTTTTTTTTATCACGACAACAGGTGGCACGGCACAGTGGTCGAATTGGACGACATTGCTCAACGTGGAGGGGAGCGGCCACTGACGACATTTTGCCGCATTATGTCCAATGCTGATCGGCACATTTGAGCACACTGTTCTAAAAGAAAGAAAACGAGCGATTTTTCTTCTGTTTCTCATGAAACTGGCCGCTTCGCTTTGACAGAAAAGGAGGGGGCTTAAGATTCATGTGTTCGGCTCCGTTCCGTTCGAAGTCCCGTTTGTAGAGAGGAAAAAGACCCACATCGGCGCTCCCCTAGGATTATGAATCCATCATCACGAGCTGCGCTGGCGTGCGAGAGGCTTACTGCGAAAAATAAAATAGACAAGTGGCGAAAGGAGGAAAGGAAAAAGGTCGGCTGAGATCAGCTCTCTTAGGCGCAGGTCGGGAAAGGTTAATGAGAACCGGTCAGGTTAGGTCCCGTACAGTCCGCGCTCAGAAGGAGGCCTCACCGGCAGCCTCGCCCCAATATCGCCCCCCTGCCGCGGCGACTTGCCCCCACTGGACTGCAGCCCCACGGCATACGCTGTCGCCGCCGCAGAGCTCAATAGCTGAGCGGGATGAGCGATTTCGTTTCCGGTGCCGCGTACGGCCCGCGTTATGATTTAAGTCCCGAATTAGCGAGCTTAATTGGTCGTTTGTTAACGTGCGCCCGCTGCTTTTGGCCGACGGGTTCGCTGCGCACGGTGGCCCCTGCCGCGGTGCGAAGCATGAAATTGACCCCCATGTTAAATGGGCTGGTAACGGTTTGCTTCGAGCGGCTCGTTGGCTCCTTCGCGCGGCGACCAGCGTGCGCGGGGCGCTTCGTCGCAATGTTGGAGGCGAGTTACGCTCTGGATGCGGCCCCGGATGGAAACAATACGCTACGAGCAAAAACAAAGGATGAAAATGGCGCACCCGTCCAAGGTTCCCCACGTCGAATGTGCAGAAACCAGCTCGCCGTCGTGTGAGGTCGTCAGTGTCAACCACAAAAAAGCATTTGCGATTTTGAGCGTAGTTTCGGAAAATGGCCGGCAACGGTAGTACGCGCTCACCCATCAAGGGGATGTTGCGTTCAGTCTTCCTGTTCGCTTGTAACGGTGTTTGACAGCCAGGAGATTTCTGAACCAAAAGTCATGTTAACCGCCTGCAACAACTCACGATAATTCGTAAAGCCACGCTCCATTAGCACTTTCGACGACATCGGTCATGTGAACGGTCCAATTAGCCTTTGTACGTTCGATTTGCTTTTCCTGGTGGCATAAGGGAAAGATATGCAGCATTTGGTTATCCAGATATGGCTGAAAGGCAAAAATTAAAGCAAAACAATTAGACGACATGACGCTTCTCGTTAATGCGGTTTTTGGGAGAAGCTGCTGCGATACCTGAACCGTAAGTGACAGCGTACGGAACACGCAGTGCTGAACTGAAGCGGCTCTGGGTTTCGGCTTGGGCAGCACGCACAGCGATCTGCCGCCTCTGAGCCTAGCGCCTCGTCTCGGAGCCACCGGACTGCAGTGCACGCTACTCTGGCGCCATCTATTAACAAGCCCTAGCTTCGGAGCCCATCTTCAGGCTGCCGCCGTACCGTCCTCCCCCACTTCCTCCTCGCGTTTTCTTTGCTATCGCAGTCTTTCATCCTTCCATGCGCTCTGCGTTCGCTCTCTTTCATCTTCCGCTGTGCTCCTCGTTAGCTTGGTTACGCCGAGGCACGCCGCCCAACGTAGGACCGGGCGCTTAGGAGCGGCGCTCTAAAAGAACGACCTGGGCTTTCAGATACGTGCGAGCCATTTCTCTGTTCAAGTCGGCACAAGGTACACTATACGCTCCCTAGGTTATTCCCTGATCGTCTGAGGAAGGTTTATGGTCTTTCAAGTGTTTAACTTGTACCGTCGCAGGCAGGGGATAAGTTGGCCTCCCGCATCGATTAATCGAGCTAACTACTCACTACAGCAGGGCGTAACCAGGTGAAAAATTTATTTTCAACCCTGCATCCAGTGTACACGTTTGATTCCGGTCTGATAATGCGCGTTCACAAGGCGTTCGAGGAGTCAACAGAAGAGCCAAGCTTTACGTCGCGGAGGCGGCGGAAATCAGAAGTTGGCTAGGCGTTCTCTGTTATAGTGACAGTCATTAGCCCCGCCTAAGCCGGTACCGCGAAAGAAATTGTTTCATGAGGAAAGAAAAATGGCGCAATATCCGTCTCACATCTCGGTGGACACCTGAACCGCGCCGTGAGGGAAGGGATCAAGGGGGGAGTGAGAGAAGAAAGGATGAAAGAGGTGCCGTAGTGGAGAGCTCCGGAATAATTTCGACCACCTGGAGATCTTTAACGTGCACTGACATCGCAGAACACACAGGCGGCTTTTGCGTTTCGCTCATCGAAACGCGGCCACCGCGTTCGGGTTAGAACCCGGCAACTACAGCTCAGTAGCCGATCGCCCTAACCCCATAGCCATCGCGCCGTGACGCACTTCGCAACTCGTTCTG
Source organism: Amblyomma americanum (assembly GCF_052857255.1). Taxonomy (NCBI): domain Eukaryota; kingdom Metazoa; phylum Arthropoda; class Arachnida; order Ixodida; family Ixodidae; genus Amblyomma; species Amblyomma americanum. The sequence continues at coordinate 237,571,901 of NC_135497.1, forward strand.
CTAGTTCTTTCAAAGGGCCGGGAAACAATGTCGTATGAGTGTGCTCGCACGGTGTAGATATTTTCGTTAAAGACGCCCTTTTTGACAACAAGCGGATATCGCTCGCTGCAATGGGCCGAACTATAAATGTTGATCTTATATGCGGATAACAATGGCAGTCGTCTGCAAGCTAACGTCTGCAGTAGTACCCTCTAGTGAGCGTGGCATGTGTTGCGCTGCACATAGAAAAACAGCGAGGCGTAGCGTAATGAGTAAAAATAGGCGAATTCGGTGCTCCTAGCAAGGCGAAAACACATAATTTCAACTTTCATGTGGCGGCCGGCAAACTTGGACGCTTGCCGAAACGCAGCCGATGCAGTCAAGGCCCGAGCTCGCTAGGAAAAGTGTGTGGCCACCGCCACATTACATCGGCGGCTGACTAACGCATCCCTTAGGAAGCTGAGTCTCGGGGGATGTTTAGTAGCCACGTACACCAAACTCACGCGTTAGCGCAAATGTCTGATCGCTTTCTTGCGTCCCGTCCAAAAACTGTTTTTCTTCCATGCGGCTGCTGCTTTTTTATGGAGGAAAAACGCTGAGGCGCCCGTGTGCTGTGCGATGTCAGTGCACGTTAAAGATCCCCAGGTGGTCGAAATTATTCCAGAGCCCTCCACTACGGCACCTCTTCTTCCTTTCTTCTTTCACTCCCTCCTTTATCCCTTCCCTTACGGCGCGGTTCAGGTGTCCAACTATATATGAGACAGATACTGCGCCATTTCCTTTCCCCCCAAAACCAATTATTATTATTATTATTCCATGCTGAAATCAGCGCCCGATTTTCATCTAAGCCCAACATCCTCCACATCTCCTCCAGTTGAGCTTCAATTCTCTAAGTGCATTTGTCTGTTGAATATTTCGCTTCCATCCCATTATTCGCACACCATCCGCGGCATAGCTAAGATATTTATCGCTGCATTACGGAAGTTTTCCTAGCTTTGCGGCGCTGTTCATGGGAGTAAGGGAAAGATCTGCAATGTCATAATTTCACATGACAACTTTCCGAGGGGCTTATAGGGGGGGGGGGGGGGGGGGGGGGCTTATAGAAACGGTAGGCTCCTAAATGCGAAGCTGTGAGCACGCTAGAAGCTTTTCATTCGGCTGCGATCGAAGCCTTGCAGGGCATGTAAAAATGAATGCAAAAGTGAACGTTCTGAATGCTGTTTAAAAATATGACGAAGCTCTGATGTTGCAAATGCTAAAAAGACTCTGAGAGAAAGAAGAGCGCTACAGGAAGATACCATTGCACAGGAGGGATTTCAGCACTGGAGATCATGTACTGAGATAAGGGCACAGCACGGAGACCCAGGCTTCGGCGTCTTTTCACATGGAAATAAAAGTCAGGCGATATATATGCTACCTTCTGCCGACCCAGTTGCGTGGGAACCAGCTCTGTAGCTTCGAGCACAGGAAGGACTGCCAACTCTGGGAAGACAATTCTTTTTTGTCCCGTTTTCTTTTTCTTTTTTGTGGGCGTGCCCGTCCCCTTGTGAGTGCCTTCTGTCCGGATTGTCTTAGTTTAGAACACGTTTTTTATTTGTGCTTAATTTGATATTTATGTGTTTTGTTTTCCCTTTTTACTGCGATTTTGTACTGGAACCGTTTTTTTATATTCTCAGCTCATCGAAAGAGTGACACAGACTGTTAAAATCCCAGTCGCACGTTCCGGGTTACGCACCTCACCAGCCATAGTTGCACAGGTTTCGCCCCTTGCTCAACATCAGCTGTGAAGGCAACTGAAATTTAGCGTTGCTAACTTGCCTTCTTGAAATTGAGTTTCCAGTGTATTGCCCTCCCTGCATGTATACGTGGGGAGCAATTTATACTTCGTGAACATGAGCCTTGAAGCCATCCCCTAATTCTGGCTTTTCTTTTGATTGCAGCGCAGCTCGTACCTGGAAGCGCATCGAGACAAGGTCAACATGCAAGCAGCGTCTATCGGCACTGTTCATTCTCCACGAAAAGTCGCATCCCACTCTCAAATAGAATGTGCGTGCTACGCATACATATAATGTCACAGATTATTCACTTGCGTCGAAGGCTTAAACGCTGACCCGACGTTTCAAACAACTCTTATGTATAGATCTCAGCCAGCAAATACCAGTTTCCAATGTAAAACATTTATTTTTGTTTGGCCTCAGCTTAATGACTGTTAATTCAAACTATGGATCGTACGAAGTCAATCAGAATTCAATTTTCGGCATTTAAAAACTAAAATCCCCTCATTTCGAAACTATGCATGTAACAACGATTGCTGTCACCAGTGGTGGTGCGCAAAAGACACTGGACGACGTCAGTACTCAAATAGCACCTCTGCTTAGAGAATGGTCAAGTTCGTTTCAGGCATTCTTATCATGCAGAACTCACTGAAAATTCCGTGTTCAGAACTTGCTGCCATGAGTTCCAAATCAAACTGGTCAACCAACTAGGTGCGCACAAACTAGTTTCTACAGCATAGAGGTATGTACCTTGTTGAGATATTCCTACCAACTTAGGGTTTCGAATAAAAGCACTTGAACGGAATCAAGCATGGAACGTGTGCCCTTCTTGTTTTCTTCTTATATACAGTGCAACTTCCCGCAACTATAGGAAGCGACGGTGCCCTTGTTTGAAAGACTGTCACCAGATTGAGTCGTCGCTATCGCTATAAACGGAGTGGTCAGTCTAGCCTGCAGCGATATGAAACGCAGCCGTAGCGCAGCAAGCGGAGTGCAAGCCAGTATCTGGGGAGTGATTCTTTTTTGGGTGCCGACTGAAGACTCCAGAGCGCCCCTGCAGACTGGTCCCGTCGCGGAGACTTTTGTGTTCGAGACTGGCGAAGATTCCCAGCCGTCGTATAGGGAGCAAGCGGAACAGGCAGTCTCCCTTCGAAAGACCAGCGTGTCTCTACGCAGTTCTTTGCGAATATAAAATTGTTCATGCAGAGAGCACGTGCATCTGCGTAAAAAAAGGGGGGAACTTGAACATACGATGCGCATCTTTGTCAAAAGCTCCCTAGCCTGATTTTTCCCCAAGAGAAGTCGAGAATTAGTTAACCGCAGTGTCGCTAATGGCTTGCGGCATTCACTTGCATACCTGGTATGCGATGCTGCATCTATACCAGCACCTTCCTAATGCTTTCTGAGCTGCGTAGACAGGGGTACAGAAGCGAAAGGCATTTGACAGGAGGTTTGTGCTTGCGGAACACGGGATCCGCGATGTAGCTTTGATGGCTTGCCTTCGGACTTAGGTTGCATAGATTTCTTGACTACGTTGGCCTGTTTTACCGCACTAAGATTACTGTTTGTGCATCCGGTAGGCTACGGCACATTTCTTCTCATGTGCCACAGCACTACGTGTATAATATACAGAGCAAAGCTGTGCACGCAGAAGGCGTTGTAAATATATCCGTAGAAATTTTCGAGCCAAGATGTCCATTGTAAGCAGCATTTCAATCCCATATTCCCCCTGTAAAAGCATGGTAATGAGTTACAGCGAAGAAACATGGAAGTCAAGCACGGGCTGAATTCGGAAGTTCCAATTCAGACATGTAATGCGGGAATTTGGTCTAGTTGGTCGGCCATAATGAAGAAGAGCGCTCCGGAAGAGAGCTTGTCTACGTCTTTATCATGTCCCTGCATTTTCCGGTGAGCTGTTCACCATTACGGTCAACTCAGATCCTTACTACGGAACCTCCTCCTTCATTCTGATTCTGACTTTGAAGAGCCGAAGCATGCAAGCTGTACCTAACAAGCGGTAATTTTAACCCTAGGCCGCTTTGAGCTCCAATACAATGACGGCAGCCATATTATTGTAGGTTCCATGCCACAGCGGCAACACTATCAATAAATTGCATCCGGTCAGCAGTACTGCCTGGTAAATTACCTCGTTTATCGACATGAAAACTTCCGCTTCACATGAGGGTTGAGGTCGAGATTACTTTCTTTAGCGTCACTTTTTTTTTTTTTTGGACAGACTTCCGCCGGGCTCTTTCCCGGCGTCATCGACAAACAATATAATATCAGAAAAGGCTCAGCGCTGGACACGATATTATCTTTGTCGGCATCTGTATTGTTCGAGAGCTTCCATTGCGCGGTGTTAGGCGGGTGCGCGCGGCGGAAGGAGCGCAGCCGTCTGACAACCCTGTCGAGGAAGGCGACCAGCGAACCTTAAAGTCACTGGGAGCTCAGTGACTCTAGCGACCCTGGGGAGCAAGATGAAGCGGGGATGTAAGGTGGACTCTGGACTGTACGCACGCTAGATACCTCGGAACTTAACCTCGTTGATAAATAGTTGTTCAACAAAGTAAAAAGGCGTACTGCCGTTAATTCGAGCCCCATCAGAAATGTTCACCTAGAGTATGAAACACAGGTTCCGCAAAGGCAATGAAGAAGAGCAGAAACACAGTCAGCACTCAGTCAGCATAACACGCTTTCATTGACAGGAAGGTCAAGGGGAGTAAAGGCGTGTGAGACACGCTCACATATCCTCAGAAGCACAAGCAGAATCCGTCTCTCGGTCTGACAAATGACTGAGTGCTAAACCTAACACAGACAGGAAAAAGTTAACGGCGCATTGTGAAGCGAAAAAAAAAAGACCTCTGAATAGTCTTCCAAAGCCTCACAGAAAATCACCATTGCAAGGCCCTCTGCGTAGTCGGGCGGCGAAACATGAAACGTGGAGCCTTCCAGAAGTGGGGCGAAGACGCGCACGAACATGCGATGCTCGGACGGGGCGGTGGCCGTGGGGAGATAGTCAATTTGTATAATTCGGCTGGACAACGTCATTACAAGAGCCCCTGGAGAGAAAGACGCCCGCGCATGGTAGCGCGCGCGTGTTTGTGTGTCCGCGCACACGGGCCCCCTTGAAAGCGGACCTGGGCCGGCTTGGACCATCGGTGCGTTCAGGTGAAACGGGACTCGCTTATTGTGGTCGCCTCGCTGGGCGGGGCTCCGTGCCGAGCGGGAACGCCGCAGGCCGACGGCGTGCTTCTGCTACCGACTGTGCGGGGACGCTGCCTCCAGTCGCATCCCATTGCGGAGCGGCAGGCCGCGCATAACGCCCCTACCCTCACCCCCTTTCTCCTGGAGGAAGGCAGGATACAACTCAAGAACAAAGCGGCAAATTCCCCTCAAAGGAGACCGTCCAGCCACTGGCGTCGAGCGATTTTCGTGACGCCATGCTTCATCCGGTTAATCCGTGGTTAATGACCGTGCACTTTCCGGCACCGTGCGATGTTATGCTATATAGTCTGATACAACTCAAGAACTAAGGGGCAAATTCCTCTCAAACGAAGCTCTTCAGCCAACGGCGTCGAACGATTTTCATGACATCGCGGTTAATTCGTGCTTGACCTACTGCCACAAGACATGAGATACAAATCAAGGACAAAGCGGGGAATACCACCATTGATAATCATTTGCCGCTTCGTTCTTGAGTTGTGTCCGACTAGAGGAACGGAGGAATTCCTAACATGTGCTCGCCGATCATCTCTGGAAAACAGAAAAAAAAAGAGCGATCAGGCATTATTTTCTCATTTATTGATTCCTTTTCTGTTTGCTCATTTCTGTCTTTTTTTTTTTCTTCCGGGCAGTTACTTTCTGCTCGGAGCTGTTGAAGGATGCGAATATGCACATATTCCCACTGCGACCCCAAGTGTAATTTCTGATACAACTGACGTGAACGGAAGTGTACAAAAATGGCATTTCGGTTATAGTATACCAGTAACGAAAGACGTTTCTTTCGGTGATAGGGAACTCACGGGTGTCCATCTAAAGAAGGACAGTCTATAACGTGACTCTGTAACGCGGAAAGAATAGAGCGACCATAATCTCAACGATATGCGTTCTACATTTTACACTGATGTGCAATGCGATTCGCTTCGGTAACTTTTTAAGGGCGAGGGCATCAGTTTCAGTAGGCTCGTCTGTCTGGTCGTGACCACTTAAGTTCCTCTTCTGCGTTAGTATATGTACACCAGTGTAGTACCAGTCCATTCCTACTGTCTGAACGCCTTTGTCATGGACGCAAGACACGTAAGTTCTTCAGTCAAAAATCACGCGCTGAAACTTGCTCAGTGGCGTCCATGTGTGACGCTATCCTGGTCTTCGAGTTATGAAGCGCCTTATCTTGTACCACAGTTACTAACTCCGGCTGTCATTTCACCAGAATAGTGTCTTACTGGAGTATAAAACAGCTTCACCTGGGGCAAAAAAAAACGAGCAAGAATAAAATAATGGTATAAAAAAGTCACCTTGGAGTTACTTGTGGGCACGTGTTGCTGATCTCGGGCAGGAGCATATACGCACATGAAAACGTTATTAGAGGAGTGGAAGCAGAAGGAGCGTTAAAGGAGAGAAATAGTTGATGTGACTTAAGCCACTTGCTTAAATCTATTGGTCGCACGATCGCGAAAAGCTCCCATGTTGATGCCTTCGAATCCGCACTGTGCTTTCATGTACTTGGCTAACAGAAGATAGAACAATAAACGACCGCGCGAAAAACCAGAAAGACCTCCTGGCCTGTGTAAAGCGCATGGGAAAAACTACGCGCGAGTGGGCGCTGTGAACTCGGCGACACTGCCGTTCCGTGTACACAAAGCGCACATTTTGGTCCGTGACACGGCAGAAGCAGCTTTCCGGAGCCCCAGCTAGCCCATCCCCACCGCTCATCTTTACGGCTGTTGCCCGAAGCGTCTTGCGCTCGGCTAGCGTTGCCGGTTGTAAAACGCATTTCCGTTTCCGGTTACGCTGACCCATTCATAGTCCGAACGAAGCCGGTGAACTGCCTTCAGACGAGGCGGGAACCGTGACCAACCAACTCAAAGAGAGCGAGCGAGGAAAAACAAAATTAAAACGAGGGGGGAAGCGCCTTTGCGCTGTAACAAAAAGCGATTAGTCGGCGTTTGTTGATTGAGCGCGGCCGAATCTTGATTGATATTTTTCCAAACTTGACGTTCGAAACACCCTCTTTGCTCGCCCCGAAGACTCAATTTGCGAACCGCAGGTAAGGCGAAAATCGTAACGCGGAGTAGAAACTGCATATAGGTTGTAGCCAAGCTGTCGGTTGTAAACTGAGTGGAAAAAAAAAAAACTTGCAGAATGAAGACGGACGTTAAGATATATAGACGGACAGGGGGTTTGCAGATGGTCCAGCGCTCGTAGCAAACTGATACTGTTTAAGATTGCAGCCCAAGCGCAGCTCGCAGGCAGCGTTTCCACAACTCCAAAAGAAGTGATCGGCCAGCGTTATCTTATCTCCTCTCATAACCTCATTTTGTGCCATATTGTAACTGAAATTAATACCAAGGGATGGCACTTCGTCACCATAAATTAACGCCAAAAGGTAATTTCAAAGACCTCAGTCCAGTTATTGTGCCGCAAGACGATAGGCTGCGATATATCTGCGATTTCCAGGCAGTGAGCAATAACGACTTGGCATGTCATATTAGAGCCCGGCATCATCCATGTGGTCATCCTTCTTTCAGCAATGTGATTGTTACAGCAAAAGTGTTTGTTACTACTGAGTGTTGGGAGATATAGATAACGCGGCGAGATTGAAAGAAGGAAACTCATTCGCTTCTTATTTTAGTCAGTAGTTATTATTCACATAATAGCGTCGCCTCTTGTTAATATTGACATCATAACTTCTGACAGAAATATCAGCCAGAAGTTTGAATGAGATGGTTCATAATTGCTCATAGGGAGGGAGGTAAAATCTTCCTCCCAGAGTATATCAACTCATGATTGAAGGGAATAGACGGGTTTTTGCCTTACCGAAAGGTTTCCGGGGTTTCATCAGCAAATTCTTATTTCGAAACTTCATTGAGCGCTTTATTTATATCATCACACTTAGTTAGCAGCCCAGGTCATTTCTGTCTATGCTCTCGTTCTCCGTAATTACGTATTTACCGGAAAATTCGTTACAGTGAAAGCTGTAATGGCTTTATACAAGTCATTTAGTAGAAGTAATTCAGGGATTACAATGTCAGCCGCGTAACGCATAACGCATTAGGTGGACACCATCGCCACGTATCTCAAAGTGCGATTCAGGTGTCCACTGAAACAGGGAGCCAGTTATGCGCCTTTCCTTTCCTCAAAACCACCGGAGGGTTTAGGCTGCGAATAAAAGAACACTGGAAACAAGACTATTTGCTTCGCGCAAGCGGGCCCTGGATTCCGAGAAGTTTGGTGGTAGCGCAATCGAACCGAAGAAAGCCGAGTATGCACGTGAGCGTATAGACGACAAAACGGGCCTGTGAGACGCCCGACAGCGGTTGCCCGTGAAACGTCAAAATGGCCCAGCCACTCCAGACCTCTCAGAGCCGCTGATGCTATCCAGTTTTCGATGATTAAAGTGCTAAGCCGGTAAGCTAACATATAATAATTTTCTCTTCATTACCGGCTCCATGAGTGTTCTTAACCATAGGTCTGCGTTGAAGCATGTGTTTGGCGGTTTAAATATGTCGATGTGCTTTCCTGTTATGCACAACTTCTGCGCGTGTGTCCTATTTTATTTCCTTTGTTCGCCGCCCTTGCGCTCAGAGTCTCGTGGAAGAGGAATAAAGGACCCGGGGGAGGAGGGGGCTGACTCTTGCCGTTTACGTTATGATTTTTTTTTCACCGCAGCACAACACAGCGTGCACGCAGGACTGGAGCCTGCACCTTGGGCGCGTATAAATAGCATCGTGTTAATTATAATAAACATCCTGCGACTGAGTCGTCGGACGCGGTCGTACGACCGAGTGCGAAATCGCGTGACGTGGTGAGCACTCCCCCGGTCTCCCATCAAGCCCGGCGATCAGTCACAGGCAGACTGGCCTGAAAAGCGCACTTTAATGAGGGTCTTAAGACGAATGCGACAGCTAGCTGAGCCAAGAGAAGGTGAAGCCTTGTTTGCGTCAAGTTCAACGCGCAGACGAACAAGGTCATGGAGTCCACAAGCAATTTAAAGTCGACCGGATTGATATAGTGACGTCAATGTAAGGTAGCGTGTTACTTGGGTATACTGAAGTAAGTAACACGTTGGAGGAACGCAATGATCTCAGGAACCAACAACGGCCAACTAATTATATTTTCCTTTCCATTTCAAGGAGTACTGAGACGTCTTGCTCTCTTTGCTTTCGTGTTCTTTCCTCAGACGAAAGGAAAACACTGGACCAGCGTAAGCATTGTTTAGAATAAGCATACTTGAGGAGCTAAGTTCTTCGAATTAACCATCTTGATGCACTTGCGAAAGCAAATTGAAAAAGCAAGGTGAATGTCAGAAAAAAAGCTAAAGTTTTCAGCACAAAGTAGAGATGGGGGTGCAACAATGGGCCCAGAATGGTCGGAATAGCCACTTTTTTTTTTACTTCTCTCGCATAGTTTAACCATTTTAAGGCTGCCCTCATGAACGTGCCGGCATGAAGTTCTTTGAGTAACCCTACGCGCGGGGGACCCCAGAAAGGACCTCATGAAAGCTACAGGGGGCAGTGAAAGAAAAAAAAACACGAAGAACAATCTTTAAACGCTTTTTCTCAGCGCACTGGTACACGTACACAAGGGAAGCAGGTGCCCAAAGGTGTGTTTATGTTGACGCTCGCACGAATTAACACACACTTGCAAATGCCACACATTAATGCATGAGAGCTTAGTTTTATTGTAGAACTTCTTATTGATTAGGGGAAAAAAATCTGAAATTTTTGCTTCACGAAAACTGAAAATGCCGAGTTTTCTTTTTTTTTTTTTAACGGCAGTAGATCGGATCTAAGTATTGGGCGCGAGAACATACTGTGGCGCCATCTCACGGCAGCGTCCGCATGACGCTGGAGCGTGATCACGAGCGTCGCTCTCCTGTTGTGCAGTGCGTCTCAGGCCTTTCAGTTTTCGCATTTATGGCTTTATGGTCATGTTTACAGTCCATCCGGGGCATTCAATCGACTTTTTTGGCAAAAAAACACCTAACCGAATGAACGAGTGGTTTGCAGAATGACACGATGAGTTTTATCCGCCTCTAAACATAAGCAGCGACCAACATTCCCCAGCCGTCAATCAAGGCATGTGTTGCCGTTGTTATAGACAACACTGAACCTTCTACGTCAGTAGTCAGGGGTAAGCAGTCAAGGTCGCCAAATCCCGGCGGCGAAAAGATGATTACAACACGGCAGGTGCGGAACTATGCAGAAAAAGTCATATAGATGCAGTCCAAATCAAATGCGGGCCAGTCGGTTTCGGTTTGTGCGGGCGGGTGCGGTTCCGTGTAGTGGGGAGGATATACTATAGGTCTTGGACTGCACAGAGCAACGTTTGATGATGATTATGATGATGATGATGATGATGATGACCTCAGGCTTAATCATCATCATAGTCATCATCAAAGATTGAAGGCAGTCATGTTGCAGCAAGCTCCTTCGTCGTCGTCTGCTCCTTATAACAAGTTTAGCGCCAACTCCATGAACGAAATCTTGTTTCCTGAAATGCTTAATGCCCACACGACAAGCGTGCACTCATTAGTTTGCCCATTATCTGCGCATATAACCATGCTTCTGAAAGCTTCCCATCTTTCGGACCGAAACCAGAACTTGTATCTAACTCCGTCGCTTGTCTGTGGCACTATATAAGGCACTAATAAACCACCGTGACGAAAGCATAAATAAGGGGCCGCACTTACCGCGACGACACGTGATCAAAATGTGCAACGTAGGAACTACGCTAACAAGGGAAAATAAACAGAATAACGCGAAATGTGTCTTTAAAAACGCAGAAATAGCGGGCGAGGACGCTTGATCGCCTCTGGATCAGTCAAAACCTGCTCCCCAGAAACTGCTGAGGAAGCGGCGATAGCACTAGCTATGACTAGTAGTAATGCTGACCTGATCTTCAGCGATTCAAAAACAGCCATCCGAAATTTGGCGAGGGGCAGAATATCTGTCACAGCGGCGCGGTTGCTGAATCGGGCCACGGAGCGAGGGATTACGGAGACGGAAATTGTCTGGGTACCTGCACACTCTGGGAACCCTGGGAACGAGACGGCTCACATGAATGCTCGAGGTTTCGTCAGCCGAGTAGGTGAGCTGGACGTCCCGGGAAGGTCCACGAGAGATGGGCTGGTATCCTTTCATGACATTACTAATCATTTCAGACTTGAGCGGAGGATTTACCCACCCCCGGACAAGCAATTGGTGAAGGCGCAGGAATGCGTCTGGCGACGATTGCAGACTAGATGTTTCTTCAACCCATACGTATTGAGCAAAATCTACCCGGACATTCAGCCGAAGTGCAAATGGTGTCACGAATTGGCAACCTATGACCACATATTATGGAGCTGTAGCATAGCACCGCCACCGGCGGACATTATGCGTGATCCTTCCCTCGAGCAGTGGGAGGCCGTGTTGGCCAGCTCAGGCCCGGTCGTCCAGACCAGGGCCGTGGAGTGGGCCACCCAGGTCGCCGTCAGCCATGGGTTGATGGCCATCTGACACGGAATCGTCCACACATGCTCTCTGACGAAAATAAAGTTTTTCCATCCATCCATTCCTTTCTTTCCAGCACCCTTTGCGGCTGGTCGACACTAGCGCCGTTCGCTCCAGTGGCGGAGTCACGCCCAATAGTAACAAGGATGACCCAAACGTCAAGAGGTCTGCATGGTGCACGGAATAAAATCGGACCTTTCATACGCCCAGCAGTACAGCATCTTCCTCCTGTATCACTTTTCCGAAAGCACTCTTTAGAGCAGCTGCGAAAGGTTGGGGAATAGAGTAGAGCGAAGATTGGGATTTTTACTAGAGCGTAAACAAGGCCTACAGTACGTTCTGTGTACATTGCTACTGTGGTCAGTATCTTAACACGACGCTGTGCAAGCGCTAAAGAAGACTGAAAAGAAGAAACAGGCTTATCAACATTTCCCTTATTTCCTACACGTGTAGGTTTCCTGATTACCACAGTTTTCCTGTGTGACAGTGGTCTCTGCTTTCTTCGTGCGATGCATTCTAAAACCAGCTTGCAACGCGACAAGCGTTGAGAAATGGCACCTTTCCTTTTATTTACTTTTTTCCCATTGTGCCTTTCTTTTGTCCGCTTTTACGGGGCAACTATTTAGTTTTGTTCTTTCTCCTTTTTTGTGTATGCCTGCCTGGTCATTTTCGAGTAGCGTTTACGGCTGGTCCAAGAAGAGGCCCCACGCAAGCACTCTCTCCGCTGACGGAAAACGTCCAAGCAAAAAAAAAATGGAGGCTGAAAATTCGCGGAGATGGCTCTGGACGCGAGCGCCACGATGTCTGCGCGCGGCGGCAAATTTAATGGTCATCTGGAATCTACTCAGAATGAGCAACCTTTCCGAGAAAGGGTTTATGGAGGCCCCTGTACTCGCACAGAGGACTCTCCGAGCCGGTTCAAGTTGTCTTTTGATCTGAGGTGAAGATAAGTGATACAGGTGTTTTACGGTCGTTCCCGGCGACACTCCCGGTAGGTAGCGCCAACGCTTGACGATCCACCGAAGAGGGGCAAGCGCCCTCGGCCGTGTAACATGTTTCGCGCGCATGTCTACTTCTGGTCGCTCTCTCTTCCTCTCTTCTCGTTTCTTCTTTAGTCTCCACGCCGTGTTGTACTTAAAACTCGCCTGGGTCGCTTTGGGAATTCGAAGCCCCCCTGATGTAGCTCAAGGCAGGAGCCGAGTATTATCAGGAATGTCTGCCTTGGTTTTCGTCTGTATTTAAGGCCGTGACGTCAACGGCAAACGCGAGAACAGCGTGAGCCGTGTCTCGTACGCCTCGGCGGAAAAGCGGGAAGCACGCTCCTCCAGATTGCGCGCAGGGCATTCTTTATACGTGAGGATCACAGCCATATGGAAGTAGGAGTACCTAACGGCACTAGTATGCATTGCGTGAATGCGAGAACGCAGTCGTGGTCGTGAGCGTTGCTCACGAAATTACGGACAGTGATATATGAGAGTTAATTCGGATCGGCCGCCTGAAGGGTTCCATTTACGAGTGCGCTAAGCAATTTTCTTCAGATTGAACGGAACCTAGCAGAAATTGCATCACATTGTGCAGTGCACCTTAGACGAACAACACTCTTAGAAAAAGGTAGTAGTACTTACTAACTTTGGGGTAGTAACTGGTTGTCACATATGTTACTACCCTGTTAGTAACTGCAGTTAGTACCGGGAAGGTTAGTAACAGTTACTAACCCGAGTTAATAACGGTTGCTACCCGCAGTTAGTAACGGGAAGCTAGTACTATTTACTAAAAAAAATGAATATAAACTTTCGCATATGTTTCTTAATTTGTGCATAATGGAAAAAAAAATAGCTGCATAGTCAATTTGACTAAATCCCGAAACCAGTCAGAGCTGTCAGAGTGTGCTGGCCATAAATCACACACTTATGTTTTGGTTTGGTTTATGGGGGATTTACGTCCCAAAGCGCCTCAGGCTATGAGGGACGCCGTAGTGAAGGGCTCCGGAAATTTCGACCACCTGGGGTTCTTTAACGTGCACTGACATCGCACAGCTCACGGGCCTCTAGAATTTCGCCTCCATTGAAATTCGACTGCCGCGGCCGGGATCGAACCCGCGTCTTTCGGGACACTTATGTTTAGGCTTATTGCGCACTGCATGTGCAAATTATGCGAGGTGATGGCATCAACTTTAGCGGGCACACACAAAGGTTCAGAATGCAAGGAAAGCACAAACCAAAAATAGTCACACACGCGCACTGCGCTTGCACAGGTAAATCTTTCTCAGTCTTATATACTCCGTAGATATGACTCTCAGTTTCGGGCTAGTGGATCTTACCCGTTGAGCTAAAATACCAGCGTCAATTATAAAGTTGAGAATGTAGAATCAGCTTAGTCTGCCTAACCGCACGCCCCTGCAGAAATGATTAGTTAGAAAACCAACCTATTCGCATGACAGTCTGTGTCAGTTGTATTTTTTTAGTTTATTTTAGGGCTAAAGGAATGGTTACTAACTAGGTAGTAACTAGCGACCAGGGTTAGTAAAAAGGTAGCAAGGGCTACTTTTACTAACTATACCTTGAAGAGGGCAGTAAATAGTCAAACGCAGTCCGAGTTAGTACCTGCTGCACTTACTACCTCTTTACTACCCTTTTACTAACTTCTTTTTAAGAGTGTGTGCCTATAGGTAGTAACAGGCAGTGAAACGTTAGTAACGGTGCAAGAGAAGTAGTAACTGCTGCAGTTACTAACTTTTTACTAACTTTTTTTTAAGAGTGAACCCCAGCCGCCTCTCCTGACATGGCTTCCACAGCCGAGCATACAGACGCTGCTGAAGAAATTTAAGCAAGCCGACGGTGCACTGAGCACGGTCCTTGGCAAGAACCGACTTGTACTGTTTGCATATGACCACTGGGTGTGACGCTCTAATAGAGATAAGACAACGCACCAAAGTTATGGTGGCTTTCTAACCTCAAAACACTCACGAAGGTGAGGTCTTCTTCCAAGTGTGAAGCTACCTGCGGTGTAGAACATGGCTCACGTTTCTTGAGTTGTACTGTAGCTGTTATTTACTGATTATTCATGATAGGCGGCTCGAAGTAAGACCGACAAGTACAAGTGTTAAGAGCGGTTGAAGCGGCACTACAGCGACGTGCACACTACAGTTCAAGACCACTTAATGGTTCACTGTACAGATAATATATGGCTGCGAGTAGCTCTTCGAGCAGAGCCAAGTAAAATGCAAAGCAATAAGCAGTTGAACAGTGAAACGCCCAAGTCCGAGAGGACTGCGACGCGCGGAATCATCTGTGGGAGCCCTTCGTAGCGTATGCTCAAAACGGACTATCGGATATATGGCGGAGTTCCCGGGTACGCACCCGACCGCGGCGGCTGCGTTTTTATGGAGGAAAAACGCTAAGGCGCCCGTGTGCTGTGCGATGTCAATGCACGTTAAAGATCCCCAGGTGGTCGAAATTATTCCGGAGCCCTCCACTACGGCACCTATTTCTTCCTTTCTTCTTTCACTCCCTCCCTCATCCCTTCCCATACGGCGCGGTTCAGGTGTTCAACGATGTATGAGACAGATACTGCGCCATTTCCTTTCCCCCAAAAAACCAATTATTATTATTATTATATGGCGGTTCATTCTAAACGATATGGCGTGCGCTAAAGTGTATAGGGTGCTACTGCAGTAATGCGACGGCAAATTAGATTGTGTTGTATTTGCATTTTAGGATTATTTACATACGGCCTCGGTTGACAAAGCTTAATTTGAGTACTATAAGAGTTGCGTGCATTTGATGTTTCTTATGAGTCTCACATTGGTCTACTTGTGCTTGATTGCGAGAGGCTGAAATGCTCATCTAGACGCTGAAGCACGGTGGAGTGTTTTGATGTTTTATTGCCTTTGAGGAGGACGGAATGAAGCTTTGCTTGAAAAAGTTGACAGTCTACAAGCCGCCTAATTTCGTTGGGCTGTACAGCCGCTGTTATCATCGTCATCAAACAGCCCTAAAGACCCTTTACGAGCGCTCTTGGAGTGCTTTTTCACTTCCACTTCTCCAGTCTTAAGTCCGTTGATCACCATGCTGTGCATGTGGAAGCCCGATTATTCTTCTCCTTAGCTGCCGACATTCACTTTTTTTCAGCCTCCGTACCTTTTTTACACGAAATCTAGCACCAAGTCACGCGTGTTCTGGTTAAGTGTGACGGCGTCTGTACATTTCAAGTGGGTAATTTCTTCGACCTGCATCATGCAAGTTTCGGAACAGGCATATCCTTACAGGTGATTCGTTAAATCTAAGCGGCGAGGCAACAAACGAAACAGTTCATTTTCAAATGTCCTTCCCCCAAACTTGCTACTTCAAATTACTGCTTCACTGTCTGTGCGGACTGCTGAATAAGCGGGGAAACAAAGCGGCAGAAATCTGAATGCAACTTTTAACATAAGCGACCCTGCTGGCACCTTATGTAGCAGCACGCGACCACAGTGGTCATTCTTCAAGAGCCACGAGGGAGCATGAGATTGAAGGTCAGTCGCTCGCGTCCGATTTGCCTTCGCTGAGCCTGCGCGGTTCGGTCGCAGACCACTCTCAGTCGCACCTTTCACGCAAACACAGAGCAGCAGAGCTATTATTGCTGCCCTGCTCATCCGCACGGGGCTTTGCATTAGCGCTCGGATTTGTATGCTTTTACCTTTTTCGGCTACTGCCGCGCCAACTTCTTTTGCTCGCCTGCGAGTGCAGCACGCGCAGGCCACCATCCCCGCTCGCCACGTCCATCTGGCCGAGTGTGTTCCCGTGTCAGTGGGCGAAAATTTTAATAAGAGGCTGCATAATTTACGAAGCGTCGCTTCGGCGCAAAAGAAGAGCGGCAGCAGGCGAGGGTGGTGAAGGGGTGGCGCCGACGGCGGCCGCGGTCCGTTTTGGGACCCGGGCTGCGCTCCCGCTCGTTCCGCAGCCGAATCACGTTCCGCGGGGGTGGGCCGTGCGGCAGCGAGAAAAGGGCGCCCCCTTCGATCGACGCGCGCCCCGCTGCATTAGCCCCAATGAGCTCGGCAGCGTCGCCGACGCCGCCGCGGCTGTTTGCGGCGACCTTTCCCACAGTGACGTGAACGCGCGCTGACTCTCTCTAAATCGTGCTGGGCTCCCGTTGAAGAGTTGTGGGAGGTGCCTGTGTGTAGAGCCGCTCGGGCGTATTTGTGAAACAACGAGTCCCGTATTCGGCATTCTCGCTTAAGAAGTTGATAGAAAAGTACATATACTAGATGAGACATCTGCCTTGTGAAATTCGAGTCACCCGTATTTCTTCGTATTACGGTTGCACCCGAGGGTAGAGGCCGCACGGAAGTCGACCTTGCGTTTGGTTACAAGTGCTTGGAAATCACTGAGGTATTTCGTTCGTGGGCATCCATTACATCCCTGCCTACTGGCGGACAAAGCCGGTAGTTGTGGCGTACTTCTCATGCGCCTGGAGTCTTCTGTGTGGCAAATAACGACAAGGCATCCGCTGATACATATCACAGGAGCGTCAACGGACAGCTCTTGTAAGCACTTCAGGTCTGTAACAGCTGAAGGGGCGCTTGCCACTGAATCACGAATGAGAGAGAGAGAGAGGCGACGGGTAGCACGCTTAGCTCTTGACGCTTTCCTAATCTGCACCAAGCACACATTTGCTGCGACCGGGAGAAAATATGCGTTTGCTGCGACCGAGAGAAAAATAGCCATGGTGAGACAGGGTCAGCATCAACCGCAGCTGGGCAGTATGCAGCACCGTTGCCATTCCAAATAATCTCTGATAACGCGAAAAACTGTCTAAAAAAATAAAAAAACTTGGGATGTCACAGCCTCAGCAGAGCAGAATCTTGTCAACTTAGGGCATATTAAGCGAGTCAGAGATGAAGTGAAACACAAACACGAGCACATGCACCGCACATACGCACAAACACTGATGGGCAATCAAGGCTGCATATACCCTTTAAACAATCTATACAAGTTTTGCGTGCACTGCACGAAGGCCAGACACGTCAAGCATTTAGCGAACGAGCCACAGTGCAAGCGGAACGCAAGGCAGCCTTTAGAAAGTAGTTTGTCGAGCGAGAAGATATCGCAAGTGCCAGTTTTATGACTTACTCTGGAACATTACACACACAGCACACTGATATGCTCGAACGTTTGAACTCGACCGTTTGTCACACATCGGCCATGTGTCACAGTGCAAGCGAGTTCACATCTTCGTTACAGGCCGTGAGCAGTGATATCTATATTTTAAGAATTTTACGATAAGTGCTGGAGTGTAAAGCGGTGAACAGGCAAGCCTTACGTACAACATCATGAATCTACGGTAGTAAAAGAATACCTCTGCATTATCGAAACGCAGTATCGAACATCATCAGTGGCACTGAACACCTGACCACAAAGCATTTTGAATGCCCTAGTAATATATGCACGAAGAAAACAGAAACAACAAATATAATCGGGAACACGTCGGAGGAGGAGGGACTTTAATGGAACAGGAGAGGTCTGCCTGGTTGTCGGCCTGGCATGCTACTCCAGGGGAACACGTCGAGTATTCCAAAGAGAGTACGGTGCTATCTCGCAAGCGACCTGGCGGCGCGTAAGCGGGCCTTTCTTAAGCGAGTTTTCTAAAAATATCGTTGTCCACCGATGCCCCCATCCCATTTACTGAAGAGTGGGAGCCACCCAGCCAGTCTTGGTGTATTCGAGACAAAGCAGGTCTGCGTGTGGCGAATTTGCCTCTCCAGCTGTCGATCACTGGTGCTAATCTTTTTTTTTTGTGCGCACTGTGCAAGTCATTGCTGAAACTATGCGACTCAGAAAAAGCACTCTCCGGATCAATGTATCGAACTGGTTCGTGCTTTTCAGTACGCTACGAAGAACTTAAGTTCCGCCTTGAAAGTATGACGCAATAGCGTTAATGGGTACCTTTAGCGGCTTGGGATCCTCTTTGCTTCCCACTTCGCAGGCACGGACACTTGTTTCTTTCACCATCACGTTTAACTTACCCTTAAGAGTACGATGCGACAGCATCAGAAGCCCTGTCTACATGAACCCGACAGGACCGGGTAGAGTCAGCGTCGGGTTAGGTGACTCGCCTCTGACTCGCCTCGATTGGTTTCTACATGAACTCTGTTCAAGCGCGTAAGTATCGCAGCGGCACGTGATGGTAGGAGAGGGCTACCTCATGCAGGGACTCTGCTCATACTAAACTTTCTTAGAATTGTCTGCTGAACTGACCCCGCACCGTCGCGCCAACTTCCTCCCTTCACCCCTCCATACCCCTAGCCCGAACAATGAACAGCGGTACAGCCCACCAGCCACATCGCGGCGACAAAGACCGGTCTCCCCCTTTTCGTGCGCCACGCTGAGTGATGACACATTCGACTCACATGGTTTTTGGAAAGGCGGGTCAGGCGAGTTAACCTACCCCCTGCAGGCGAGTTAACTTGACTCGCTCTGCCGCTTTTTTTACTCGACCCGACAGCGTCTACATGAACCCGGCAACTGGTTTTTTACCCGACAAGCAAACTCTACTCGACTCTATCGGGTTCATGTAGACAGGGCTAGAGATCCCTTTCGTGCAAGTGCTCCTTCTCTGTCGCGTATATGCCAGATGTTTCAGGGAAGTCCGTCACTGATCTTGAAAAAAATGGTTTTTAAGAGCGTTAGCTCTTACTCCTCACGTTTCGAGCTTTCGTGGGGTCTGCTACCATCCGATATCACAGCGCCATCTGTGACAGCAACTAGAAAACAGCACATCTCGCATTGAGACTTGTAGCGCCATCTACAATAGCATTGTAGAAACAACAACCTGCCGCCTGCAAGTGATGACGTAACGGTCCAATATGGTGGACAGAGGTGTAACTATGTGAGTGTGACGTCAGGGGACGAAATGTCGGCATAGTTTCGGTTTCTCGAATCCAAGATGGCGGTCATGAAATTAGTTGTGCCCTCCCATCACTTGCACCCCCACCCCACCCCAATAAACGGTCGGATGTGTTTCTACGGCCCGACAAAGCAGCAACTGTAGATTGCAATGCTTTAGGCTTTGCCACTACATTCTTTGCTCTGTTCTGTAGCGTCTTTTGAAGACACGCAGAGTGGTCATTCAGTGCGACCACAGGTTTCGTCTATATCCAGAGTTTCCAGGTGACTGCGCGGATCACCGTGGTGGCCACCGGGCCGCCTGGTGTGACGCCTGTGAACCCTCAGCACCTCCAGTGCTCTGCATAGGGAGGAGAATATTACCTGTTGGTGCCAAGCACATCTGAACACCCAGGTGTACTGCAGTATTGAAGCTGCCCCTCCCCTCCCCCTCCCATCCTCAGCCAGATTCGGCAACAAGGTGAAGCTCAGGGGGCGTTTGGCACAGAGGGTGTATCCAGCGATTAACGACCGTGTATTTCATATCTTTTTGGTAGTTTTCTACTACACATTGCCAAATTCTTTAATAGTTAAAGTGATAGGCATGCAACTTAGAGTTTCTTGCCACATGGCGTATAGTTAGCAAGTGCGATGACTGCAAACGTCGTTGAGACCCTTTAGCGACCCTTCTTCAAGATCAACGCATGCGGCGTGTAGACCCTGGTCATAAAGGGCAAACCTAAACGTAATAAGCCTATCTTGTTCGTGAAATCCATGACGCATATGACGAGAACTGTAGCTCGTTAAAAGTGTACTTTTGTGGAAAACATGTCAGGAATAAAGGGAGATACAATATCGGCACGTTTCCAGTGGGCTCGGTGCGGATATGCAATGGGATGATGTTAAAGACGTCTCAGAGCTGGGCCTATACTCTCGTCTTCTAGTGGTCCTGGTTGAAACCAATACTCTAACGGATCTTCTTTTTTTTTTGTAAGTTTCACGAAGTAAAATAGCGCTTTGCTTCATGAGAGGTGCTATTTTCCTTCGTGAAACTTACAAAAAAAAAAAAAGAAGATCCGTTAGAGTATTGGTTTCAACCAGGACCACTAGAAGACGAGAGTATAGACCCTGCTCTGAGACGTCTTTAACATCATCCGCTTTGCTTCATGAGAGGTTCGAACCCGACCGCGGCGGCTGCGTTTTTATGGAGGAAAAACGCTAAGGCGCCCGTGTGCTGTGCGATGTCAGTGCACGTTAAAGATCCCCAGGTGGTCGAAATTATTCCGGAGCCCTCCACTACGGCACCTCTTCATCCTTTCTTCTTTCACTCACACCTTTATCCCTTCCCTTACGGCGCGATTCAGGTGTCCAACGATATATGAGACAGATACTGCGCCATTTCCTTTCCCCCAAAACCAATTATTACTATTATGAGAGGTGTGTGAAACTGGCTGCACATACTACTTAAATGCACTCACAAGATTTGAGCCTTGTTGACTGTAATCATTCGCCGATGATGTCTGCATCTGCCCTTCTGGCTCAAGCCTCATCCAGTCGATCTTACAAGGAGGCCTAGACGCCATTGACCGCTTTTTTAAAAGAAGAGGGAGTATGTTTTGACACGCAAGAACATCTGTGCTACTTTTACACGCAAGAAACTAAATGATTTTCAGCTCTCTCTTATAGTGCAACCTTTGATGGCCGTTAAGCAGCACCATTTTCTGGGCGTAGTTCTCAAGCGAAAACGGTCTCGGGCTGCGCATATAAAATGTCTAGAAGGACAGGGGAACTCCGTGCAAGGTAAACCTGCTCGCAGACTTGCTGGTAAAACTTGGGACGGTTTGGCGTCACCTCTTCGCAATGTTCCACTCATATGTAAAAGAAGCTGCCCATTCTACACCTATACAGCCTGTACTCTCGCCAACCTCTGAGGAGCTCTTGCAGAGACTGATAACTAGAGGTCGTCGCATGGCCTTGGGTGTCCTGCAAGCGACTTCCAACTCTCTGGTTAAGGCAGAGGCACGGCAGCCTCCGTTTCAAATGTTGCGAACTACACTGACTGCCGTAACATTTTATATCTTGCGTCTCAGCATGAAAGGCGTTCATTAGAGTCTGCCCTGCAGTCCTGAACAAGATGGAAGCCGTTCAAATGTAGTGTTTCTAAAGCACCTCCAATTTCTGCGAAGTTATGAATTTTTCAAAGGAGATTTGGCGTTTCCTCCACGGCTTCTGGTGATCCCTGCGACCCAGTTGGCTGCCGAGCGAATAATTAGAAAGCGCAACATGATTATACTAGCTGCTTAGGAATTGGCAATATGCGACATATACTCGCGGTATCCCCGTCATATTGTGTATACGGCTGAATTTTTTAAAAATCATCTAAACCCACCTATGAAATTCCAAAGCTGAATGAACAAAGGTCATTTTAATTGGCCTACACAGCAACATCACTGACTGCTCTGCTGAGACTTACGCTCTTTATTTGGCACTGCAGTTCATGTCATCAATATGATATCACTGTATTTAGCTAATCTTGGGCGGCCCCTTACAGGCTGCATTAAAAATTCTTCGACAAGGCTAATTCTGACGGTGGGACACTAGACTGGCATGCGAAACACTCAAAATATGTTTCAAGGCTACCAAACAGCAGCATATATTGTAGTCACCCAATGTATACTGGACTTTGCTTTATTTCTGTAAACGCTGACGGAGATACAGCGGCAAGGTAAGTTAATGCTTGCACTTCTAGCTTTCCATTCTCGAGATATGAAATGAACAGTCTATTAAAGTCCATATCTGTTGTTACGCGCAAAAAGACATTGTTCGAGCCAATTTATAAATGCTATTACCTGTATTGCATCGATCTACGCTGTCACAGTTCACAATTCCACTATCTCTAAACGGAAGTCTGGAAGCTCTCATTCACCGCTTGAGATTTTAAACAGCCTACATAAAGCACTGTGCACACATAGCTTGCTGCGCAGACAGCCCACGATGTGCTTGTGGCCATGGCGCTGAGGATGTAGATCACCTTTTATTGCAATGCCAACAACATGACCATTTTATGACACGATTGAACTTGTCCGCCTTTGATAAAAGGCCTTTCATTCTTCTAAACGCATTACGTTCTTGGCCGACGCGTGGGCTACAAAAGCTAGCTGTCATGGCACTAAAATTGTTCCACGCGGACAGCGGCACCATTGGAAATCGCTAGATTTTGGATTAACAACCTGAGTGACTTCACCTTTGTCCTGCACTGTTTGCTTTGCTGTGCTGGTATTACTACGGTTCATGGCTGCAATGGTTGGCTGAAAACCAGTTTTGCGTATTACATCCACGTTATTTGATTATGGTCTTATTGCTACGTCTTTAATTATTCTCATGCTTATTGTTCATTTACTCTCTGTGTTCAGTTTTAATTTACTATGATTATGACTTATCATTGTTTAGTGTCCATTTTCAATTCGCCGTTAGCATTTGTAGCGTATGGATTGTCTCTATTTTGTGTATTCTCTTTTGCAGCTGTCTTTTGTTGTTTATTAGGAGTTTTAGCTTGGTTTATTCCATTTTGCTAAATAAAGTAGCCGCTGTCAGGCCATATGGGGTCATGTAAATAAAAAATGAATCCCGCATGCAATTTGCTTCCCGAAATAGCGTGTCTTAAAAATTAGTTTTAAAGCATAGAGATACAGAGATAAAGCATAGGGCTACAAAACACGAAAGCAAAACGCACGCAACGCCATAGGCGCCTGTCTCGCCGTGAGTGTATTGTGCGCGTATTTTGTGCCGAAGTATTTCTATGCTTGCAAACAGCGGCGAATCAGCTATGTTCCCGAATAAACTACAGTGACATCATTTATGCACCACAAGAAGCAAAATCAACGGAAAGTCAGGCTTGGATAACATCTCACGTGACGGTAAGACAACTGGGGCAGTTCATCTGAATCGAAAGAAACTGTACTCAGTTGGTAAGGTAATATGATATCCAAAATATTACAGTGTCACCCGGATTAGTATTGCTTAGTTTTAAGACATTTTAATGAATAAGCCTCGAAGACGGCTTATTAGAATCGATAAACGCGGCATCAATTTTGACGCCATTGCCTAACGTTTCTTCAAGTTTATCTGGAGTTAATTTCGTCATTAGAGAAAAATTCTTTGTGGATCCATGTTAAAATTTTTGTTACTGCACTTATTTCCAGAAATTCGGTAGTATAATTTCGTATAATATTATCAGTCATACTTCGCAGGATCGGCGTTACACAATAGCCATGGTCGGTGGTGTCAAGTAAGCATAAGGATAGTCCAGCATGGATCACAATTCGTGCTCGGTACAGCTGGCTCTTTCTTACGCTCACTGAAGAATGTTTTCTCTTCAAGCCACCGAAGGGATAATGAATTCGCCAAAAGCCGAAGGCCCCTATAGGTTTAAAATCCTTTTTATGTCACAGAAAACCTTTTAACAAATACGCATGAGGACAAAATGGCGTTTTCAAAAAGGTCCTCCCCCAAAATATGGTTGGTTATATAAGTCTCTAAAGTGCTTTACAAGCAAAAGATTTTCCGCATAACAAACTGCAACGCTTGAGCATATATCCCGCTGTGCGTTGCAGATTACTATCGCCGGCGTCTTTCTATAGAGTGCAAAACATCGCATTCGGTGTTGGCCCGAACGGTTTCTTTTTTCTTATTCATTCACCCTTTTAAACCGCACTCTGTCCGCCCCTTGTTTACGCTGTCATTAAAGTTTAGCACAGGGGCAGGCGTGCACTTTAACCCTTCTCTGCACTCAAAACTAGAGCAGGCCATCGTTCACGGCGATGATGCATCATTGCCAGCTCCGCACGGCTCCGAAACCGCGGCTATTCATTAGCTTAATTTCTCCCAGCTGCAGCCCTGGCACCAACGGCCGACGGCGAGAGGGGCCACCCACTCCCGGGTCCATGAGCGCACAAGGAAAACAAGCCACGAGCCACAAACACTGTCCGCAGGAGAGATACCGCGTTTTCTAATCTACAGCATGCACCACTCCTGTGTGCCTGCTCCAGCAGCCCTTACAGCCTCTACAGCTCCTCCCAACCAACCCTCTTCCTCCAATTCCGTCCCATAATTTGTTGTTCCGCGGGATAGTGAAAGAACGGCTAGCAGCCATTCTTGTGCTTGTCTGCGTTAAATGTCTACGTTATCTTTATTTGTTTTTCTTTGCAAACATTTTCTTATTTGCGAGGATATGTCTGAAGCCTAGTGGGACCTCAGCAGAAGTTCGATCTTCGGGACGAATTAACGGCCCATCTCGCATTTCCCAGTGTTATCTTCAGAGGCTGGGAAGCTGGATGGACGAGTGGCCTACGATACACTTGTGACGGCGTAGGGGTCAAATGGAGACAATATGAGGGAGGTATATCTGATACTATGCGGCCACACAAGTGCGTAACAGAAGAAGCGCCTCGTCTGAGGGTTGGGCCGGCATAGCGCTGCCTTCGGGACTTCAAACTCTTTGTCGACAGAAGCGACGTGAATATTTCCCAAACCGCCGAATGCCACCTCTCTGCTGCTTTTCGTCAAGCGGTTCCGATATTTCTGTGAAACAAAAGCTAAGAATAGGCGAGTGTATAATGTGCGTATGTTGGGTTGTATAGACCGCAGATGTTGCGCGTAAGCAAGCAGCCCAAATGAATGCATGCAGGATTCTTCAGTGGCGTCGGCCTGTGAGACCAAAAAGAAGAAAAGAAAATCTTTGCGCTTCCGCCATTCTGCTGTGATGTATAAATATAATGAGAAATCCACCTGTAAACGCAGTCATTGCGTGTCCTCGGAGTTGGCAGTACAGTAAATGTCCATCTGTCGCTTTGCTGGTAGGCATTCTTTTCCTAGCCCCCGTTATAAATCCTCGTTTTGATGCGTGTTGCAATCAAAATAAACATTTCAGAGCTGTTTGTAGGACCTTCCTTGGATATTTTTTTTTCTGTCTGCCTTAAGTGAGACCTTTACTGCGCCTTTCCCTTTCTGATCGCAATTTATTAGTAGAAGTTGGTACTTTAAAACAAAAACTTGTGCGCACGAGCCTATTTTGACAAATCTTTGTTTTCGTCGCGTTTTTCAAGTTTAACCCAGCCACTAAACTCGGCGGCTCGCTTTGCCTGCTCCCTTGCGCCTGGCCACTTGGCCTTTAGCAGCTCGGACCGAGAGGATGGCGGCGCGGGGACCCTTGTGAGCCGTGAATGGCGGGAGTCGGGGCCCAGCGTTTATCGATGGGACGTGGCACCGCGCGGACAGAAGATTGACCAATCGGTGCGGCCCGCACGGGCCGCCCACCTCGCGCGTCCGGCGCGGCCAGCGACGCGTGACACGAGCCTGCGTCGCCGTGCGCGCGCACCGACTCACAAAAGGTGTGCGTGTTCGTGATTACGCGCCTAACTGCCATTACTCCGATAATTAAACCGCTCCTAATTACGAAATGCCGCCCGGGGAATACGGGTCGCCGCGCTTGTTATGCGCGCCCGCAGTGGCGCAGAATCACGGGCGCGTTTACGGGCGACTCCTGCAGCACATGGCAGTGCACTGTTCTGCGCGATATGTTTGCCAGCGTATTTGTTTCGTTGCCAAGGCTCTGTTGTCTTCGCCTCGCACTGCTCTGTACCGCAACGTTGATTTCATGTGCCGAAGGTGGCCAGCCTATATGCGCCCCGAAGTCCCTTAATAAAGCGTTGCGGATCCGCGAACTAAGCTCTGGAGAGTTTCTAACGGCACTCCCTTTCTTGTACATCATACGGTCTGCAGAAATGCACTGCGATTCCATTGAATGTCAACACGAGCTTTTGAGAGGAAATGCTTTGACCAAATAAAGGGACGTTTTATGCGCTGGATTTGGCCTTATTGGCGTTTTTCTGGCTGTGATCTGCTTTTTTTTTTTTTACCTAAGTACTGCAGTCGCCGCTATAAAGATGAAAGGCACTGCGATCGCATGACGAATGTGACAGAGGAAGAGCACGTATCTTCTGTTTTACGTATTTGTTTCAGCTGCACGTTACAGGGGTACAATTCTGGTGGCGAAGAAAACATGTTGCCTTGATTATCTGTTACAACCGTTGAGAGTTTGTTTTTTTTCTTATGCAGGCACTCTTAGTTGGCATCTACGAAAGCTTCTAAAATGAATTCAGTATTGCAAGGCAATTGTATATCCGTCTTTGTTATTTGAGCACCGTACTAAGGTATACTTAATACCCTGACTTGTAGTCCCAACGCACTCGTCCCATCCAGGGAACGAAGCAGCTCACAACTACGCCCGAGAATTCATCGACCGGGCCGTGTCCTGCCCTTGCCTCAGGTCGGCAGGGGAGTGTATGGTCACTTATCACAATACCATGCACTATCGCAATGATAGGCTTCATTATCCGACCCCTGATAAATACCTCACCAAATCCTAACAAGTAGCCTCCAAACTACCACTTTCCCCAACCCCTACGTTAACTCCTTTACTTTCCCAGCAGAATTCTGCCCAAAATGCAAACTTTGTGAACAAAGAAAAAACCCACCTTAGCTCACATACTAGTATATTAATGTTCATGGGAAAAACCCCCGACGGACTTGCAGCTCTCGAATCGCGAACAGTGGGAGACCGCGTTGTTCAGCTAATCTCCTGGAGAGGCGACTCCGGGTAGTAAGACGAGTCATAGAAGTCGCCGAGAGACAAGGACTAATGGCCACATGACGGGGTCTGGTCCCCCACTACAGTGCAATCAACAGACCCTTTGGGTCGACAAAATAAAGTCTCGCGAACACCACCACCATATTTTGGAAACTGCCAGATAGAACTAGTGTAATTATTTATCGCCGTGTTCATCGAAAAATGCATCTCAGTAATGTCCCGCTTTGTTCTAAAGACAGAAGTTCAATGCTTTCCAAACATTATTACTGATGGGCTGCAAAAATACATCCGTCAATGGAAGGTACACTCCGCACGAAGAGATGAAGTCGCTTTGAACAGTACTGACTGTGTTGTTTTCTTCTGGCGCGTAATTAATACTTGGTGAACGAAAACTTAACGATTAATAAAAGGTTATAAGCGCGAAGTCAATCCGCGCGTAACTTGGAGCATCCCTGTTAATCCTGGCGAATGTATGCAAAGCAGTCGTGCTCCAAAGCATGTAAATCGTGTGGCAAGTATTCTGCGACGTTTCCGCTTGCGGTTTTCAAGCAAAATGTGCAGCTTGAATCAGAAAGAACAATTTCTACCACAAAATGAAAAAATGTCCTTGCACATTTTAGTTCTTTCAGTTCTTCATGTGTTTTTTTTTTTCTCTCATTGAAGGGGTTTCGAAGCCCTCGCCGGTCCTTCAGCGAAGACTAGTGCACGTACACTTTTCAACTTATGCTGGCACAGCTGTTGGAGACCGAACTGCTTTGTCCGGCACTTACGATCTTCATCTCTCGTGCGGAGGGAACATAGTATTTCACCTGCACAAAACATTTC
Source organism: Amblyomma americanum (assembly GCF_052857255.1). Taxonomy (NCBI): domain Eukaryota; kingdom Metazoa; phylum Arthropoda; class Arachnida; order Ixodida; family Ixodidae; genus Amblyomma; species Amblyomma americanum. Next base: position 237,599,706 of record NC_135497.1, read on the forward strand.
CACCTCAGATTCCGTGCTCTTTGTTAGAAGTTTACCTTTTGTGGTTTTTGCACTATACCTTAATTATAATGTGAAACTTAAATGACGTTTTCCTTCCATGATATACTCTAGCAGTAGCTGGGGCGGTTGGCATTTAGAGACGACACCACTGCCTGCCAACAGCATTTGCGGTCGCGCATCACGGGTAAAAGAGCATCCCGTTACGCCACGGCCTCGCGAGGGTTGTTCATCCATATGACAGGAGCTTGTGACTGAGCCGCTGTGGCTTAAAATCAAACGCAATCATCCCTAAACAGTGTCGGGCTCGAAGAGTGGCTAGGGCTTTCGCTTGCCCTTCGACTATCATGCTGACGATGGCTTATACTGCATAAGACGGGGAGAAGAGGAACATCCTTCCATCACACACGGATTGGTACGGTCTAGTAAGGTAGAGGACAACAGCATGTGACCCAGGGTCGCCACGCTATCAAGTGCAGTACTCAGGGCGTCGCATATTTTTAAAGCTTAAGAAGCGCCGTTTGTAAAGCGGCAAGAAATAACTTTCTTTTCCATTTTTTTTTTCCAATCGGCAAGAAGCCTGAAATACATTCAACGTTCATGACTCCCTGTAGGCTCTCGATAAACGGCAAGAAAGGAAAAGCACAAATTGCAAGAATTGCTTAACTGCCTTCTGCAATAAACGCGTAAACTGCAGAGTAAACCAGAGGTTAAGTCTTCCTAACGCCAGCGCCCACTGTTTGGTTACAGGTCCTTCACGAAAACAAAGGGATGCCCTAACGCCGCCGGAGTGAAAGTCCGAAGGTATTGTAAACGTCCCATGTCCTGAGTTAATCGACGGTGGTCACGCACAGCTTGGTGTCTCTGTTGCGCGGTTCCAGCTGGGGCCACCTCGCGCGACCTGCGAACAGCGTTCCGAGGCAAGACGCGGCTTCGGCGCATACAGTCACGCCACTGCGACACGTGAGCCAGGACGCGGCGGCCGGCGCTGGACTGGGCCGCGAAAACGGCGACGGTCGCGTCAGCGTCGGCGGCCGGGGGCTGGCGAGGCGCGTCGGCGCGCGTCGCCCGCGCGTGGTGGTCACGGTGTGGGCCCCGGGCGCCAAAGCGAATCCCCGGCATGCCCCGCGTCACTGGTGTGAATCCGGCCGCGGCGCATTCCGGGGGACCACGAGCAGCACCCCGCGGGACCTTGGCGCACGGCGGGCGCGCGACCGGGAACCACTCGAGTGCGGCCGCGTACACAGTAGTAGTGGGCGAGCACACATGGCCGGCCACACACCGCCGCGGCTCCATTCATGCGACCGCGGTCGCGAGCAACAAGTGGACGCATTCTTTGCCCAATCGGGGCCGCTTGGTGTTTACAAACAGGCGCGCGTGCTCGCCGCGGAGAGAGTGGCGCGTATGCGCCAGTTTGGCTCGCGGTATGCGCCCCAAACGAAGCATATATCCACGCCGAGCAAGCGTGTTTGTGATGGGTAAACATGTGTACGGGGCTCTGTGATTGTCTGAAAATGCGTTACGGACGGCACGTGCACGAATCGCGAGTGGATCGATATCGGCGACTAAGATTTCGACATCTGAGCGTGCCCCCTGTATTTCTAGCACGTGAGGGCGAGTATTCGACGCATATCATTCTGCGCCTGTAGCAAACGGAGGCGACGAAAATTGCCGGATTTTGACCACGCCGCTTGAAAATGTTTTCGAAGTGGCGAAAGTTAAGACACGTTCCCCCTTCCCCATCGCCCGCTCCCGCTCTCGTCAGGAAGCTGCGAGCTACACGCACGCGCTCTCTTACCCTATCATCAATCTCTCATCGCGGCACACGCCGCAACTTCCCCGCAATTTTCCAGGCAATAAAAACGCAAGGCTGCGTAAAAATCCCAGCGCACTTTCAATGCGGTGTCTGCTTTCTTGTTTTCGTTCATTCGCTCGTCTCCGAACCCCCAAGCCCTCCGATACTAGAACTCTCTTTCTGCACTGTTCTTCTTTCTTTTTCTACCCCAGTATAAAAAAAATAAATAAGCGAACTCAAACTGAATAGGTGCTCAGACAGCTTCCCACTCACTAAACGCAACTGGCAGGCGCGTGAAGCCTGCGGAGACGGGATCGCCTCTCTTGATTGTATTCTCGCGCTCCCGACAGCCGCCACGCGCTACCAAGGGCAGCGACCACTCAGGGGAACGGCGGCAGCAGCAGAGCGAGTGCGTACCCGGCAGCGGCCAGCGCAGGCGAAGGACCCATCCGTCGGGCCCATCAATTTCCACGGGCGCACCTGGGATACGATAGCGGAGGCCGACCCATCCGCTCCAACTTCCCCTTCGCCCCACTGGTGCAGGTAAAAAAAAAAAGAAAAGGCGGCAACGAAGAGGGGTAGCTCTCCTGCGTGCCCCGTCACAGCGACAGCAGGCCAACTGATGCGCGTAATAACGGGGATTCCTTTGTTCACGTGGCACGTGCAGATGAGAGCAGGGAACGTATTACACGCGGAGCAAGCGAGTATAAGTGCGCTAACGACGAGAATCTCGCAAGTTAAGATGAATACTTGCGACGACATGTAAGCTGCAAAACTGCTTCGTGGTCCATAGTCTCGTCAGCTTTCGTAAACTGCTTCTTGCAAATGGCAAAGTGAGCAAGAAAAAAAAGAAAAGCCTAACATAGCAGAGCTCCCTCTGAACGTTTGACGAAAGTGAGCTTACTTTCTGTTTCTAAAGCTCGCAGAATTAAATAGAAGCCAGTCGGCCTGGGGGAAATAGCAGGGCGAGACGAAAGAGCCGCTGCTGCGGCTAGTTGGAAATGCATTCTTGATGGCATTGGTGAGCGCTATCAAAATACTTCGTCCTGTGTGTTCGTCCCTTATGTATTTTGATAGCGCTCACCAATACCTTCAAGAATGGCGAGACGGAATGTGAAATTCACCACTTTTAGCCCACGTCAAATTCGCTATCGTACCCACATTTGCAGGGTTTGTGTGAGAGCATAAAAGTAGCTTTTCGTTTTCTTCATACGAGGTTTACCAGAAGGGATAACCGGTACCACCTATAGACCCCCTGCGGTAGCTCAGTGGTCATGGCATTCGGCCGCGGCGGCTGAATTTCGAAGGTGACGAAATGCGAAAGCGCCTGTTTGTTTTGTGATGTGAGAGCACGCTAAAGAACCACAGGTGGTTGCAAGTAATCGAAGCCATAACGCACTAGCTACCGTGCAGCTTCGGAACGTTAAACCCTCGCACACTGCTCTATATCAAAGCCAGACACTATCGATGACTTGCGCACATTTTCGTGATAACTGTTCCCGTCAGTACGCCTGCTCTTAAATGTAGAGTTCCTAAGAACAGTTTACGGGGAAAAGTGGTGCTCGATTTAGCACAAGTTCACTACAGCTCCGCCTTTTATCAAATTGTTCTTTGGTCTCAAATAAACTAGGGTTACCTAAAGCCCACCGATGTGGTTCTACGCCGAAACCATCGTTCAAGCTCCAACCACGCGTGCAGTTTCGAAAACAGGAGAACCCGGAAAGACGGGTCGAAAACGCCAGCCCGATGACGTCACTAACAGCACGCGGGGCTCCGCTGCGCGCGCAGACCGCTGGGCGCCGCTTCTGCGAAGTCATGAAGGTCCCCTGCATGAGCGCGGGGTGCAGCCACGCGCGCGATGAGCGCCATTAATGGAGATTTACGGCGACCCTGCCGGCGGCGCACTCAACCTTACCCCCAAGATGCCCACGGCGCTCGGCCTGCGAGGCCGGGGGCGCCTTAGCCTCGAACTACAGAGGCCGCTGCTGCGTATAGGAAGCGTTTCCAGAAGCTCGAGAGTGATCTCTTGCGGGCACAACCAATCATTTGCGTGCACTGACCGCCCAACACAAGGCACGTGCGGGCGTGGTCGCTCCCGTGCGACGAGCGCTTAACCGAAACGCCTTGTTCACCGCGCGTATACTGCCTCAGTGGCGCAGTAGTGACACTGCCTCCTGTTAGCGGAGCTTTGAGGCATAGGCGACAAAGCGAACACCTCAAAGGGAGCCAGCGTATCGGGGCACCGTTCAAAGACAGCTCGACTGACCGGCCACTCAGCGCAGAGTCGAACGTGGTGCACTCAACTAGACCGACACGGGTTGCGACCAGCGTCGTTGCACGCCCCTGCTTCGCTTCCGCCTCTGAGAAGCCCCGTCACTCGTAATGCTGCCGTTCGTGTGACGGCAGACTGACGCCTGCGCCTAGTCTTCCGTGTCGCGCGCGCCAATAGCGCGGGCGTAAAAGTGCGCCGCCCCGGAACAATTAAGCGCGGTTGGCGTGCGGCTTCTGCCGCGCCGTCTCTGGCCAAGCACCTAGCCGTTGGTCGATACCCGTGCGTGCGAGTTCTCGGTAGAAGAATCAAAGTAACGAGGAATGTCAGAGGTGCGCAATAAGGAAACGACCGATGGTCGAGTAGGTTTACCCGCGCGGAATGCCGGAACTTGATGAGCCTGGTTTCGTCAGGCTTAACTGGACGCTGTTTACACGACATGATATTTCCTTTAAAACCCTAAGCGACCAAAAATACAGGTGATAACTTCACTCCTTTCTACATACGCTTCTTCCCGGGTTTATTTACTCCACCACCTAACAGACCTTGCGCTCAAGGGACGCAGTTACCATGGGCTAGAAAAGCTGAAGGAGGCTATTATCAGTGACCCCACACACGCGCGCAATCTGGCAGGGAGAACCCCTGGAGAATATACTGTATACGAAGCAATATGCCGAAGTATTAATGAAAGTTTGGAAAAATTTTTGTGACGGCATGGTGAACACAAATCTTCGAAACACGCATAAAGGAACACGTGCATACGGAGAGATGGTCGTTTGCATTGTAAGATCTAAATGACCGTTACCAAGTCTGAGGGCGTGGTTAGCTAAAGTGAGTAGTAGCAGCAATTCTATTAACCTGAACAAAATATTGCTATGCCTCCATTTGAAGCTTGTTTAGAGTTTATATAACATAATTAAATGGGATATAAAAAGGAGCGCCTTGGAGATCGCATATAGAACCCCTAAAAAGGACTTGCCAATTGCTACAAAACACTTCAGGTATATTTCGGTAGGTCGAAGATGCCATGGTGCAACGTGCAACGTTAGAACAGCGGACCGTAAAACCGTAACATCTGTCGCTCTGCCTGTGGTTTATTTTTCAGTGAAGTATCGAGAAATATTAGGTCCAGAATAAATTAATTTAAGGTATACCACTATCAGCAAGGAATAAGTGACGCAGTCGAATTAAAGGACAGCCGCGCACAAGCGCGCGCAAAAAAAAAAATCGTGCTCTCGTTGTTCAAAGAGAGAGAGAGAGAGAGAGAAAGGAACATTCAAGACAGAAACAACGCAAACGCTCCTGCCTTGCTGTAACTAATAAATACTTCTCAGTAACTTCGTTCACGACGACGTTTTTACGAAGACAAAAAGCAGAAGGAACAAACAAAAAAGAAGACGCTGCCTCTCAGTGGGCTTCGAATGGGATAGTATTTCCTGCGCACACTTTTCTCTTTCTTCCATTGCCGCGCGCGCACGGATGCCGAGGCCGCAGCTTTCACCGCAGACTGGCAGCTGTGTCATTTCGCGGGCGCTGCTGAAGCCCGCGCCGCCCGCGCGCACCTTCCGCGCGTCGTAGCGGCTGCAGGTGAGAACTCGCGATGTGCCGCCGCCGCCAGTGCCCCCGCGCGGCCGTCAACAGTGGTGCGCAGGCGGACCCCCGAAATCAACGCGCCGGTTCCCTACCAGGCAGTGTGTCCGGACAATTTCCGGTCGGCAACGGTGCTCACGTGTATCACGAGAGCGGATGCCGCTTTTTTCAAAAGACCTCCCTTTCACTCTCTCCCTCCATCTCGCTGTGTCTCTCTCGTAGCTTCACCCTCCGCTTAATTCGTTCGTTTTCCTTTATTTCTTCTTTTCCCTTTTGGCTTCAGCGTTGTCACATCTTTCCCAGCGGAAGAACGCCTATTACCCGATAGGGGGCGTCCAGAGTCGCGTGGGATAGCGTGCGCCGCAATCGAAACAATGAAAGGCAAAGCACTTCCGAGGTCCGAAGGCTGTAGGGCGCAATGCCGGATACGGCAAACAACGCTGTCCGCAGGTCCTCGCACGCTGTCTTCCTTCCTGCCGTCCGGAGGGCGCTCATTCACACTTCTCAGAAGCAGCCCCGCCGCCACGTCGAAAAAGATCGGGGAGTGTATAAGACAGGAAGCAAAGTGTGCCGTGGCTTTCCACCCTAGAATTTAGAGCGCCTAGAAAAGTAGAGAAATCGCCCTCGCCAGGAAGCATTGGTTTCGAAGCGTGAGAATTTAATAAAGAAAAAAAGTACGAATGACGACTTCTCCCAGCAGGAGTTGTCCTCGGAGGCCGCAAAGGCGCGCTGTCAACCACGGGTTAAATCCTGCAATCGACCAGCGGTTTTGAGTGAACAAATAAGCCCGTTTTGTCGGCCAGTAACGGGGTGCAACAGCGCAATTTTTTGTTGCGAACCTCAAACGTGTTTACATCTTGTTTAGCTCTCGCTTAATCAGCGTTCCTGGACCCGACAAATACTTTGAAGCGTGTCAGTTGCTCGGAATTCAGCAGGACTCGGATGACGCGCAGGCGAACGTCATTCATATGCGCCTAATTCATACCTCGCGGCGCCCGACGCTAGGCGAACGCCGCTATGCCTCAGCTAGCTACACAATCTGTCGTACGGCATTATCTATGCACACGGCAACTATTTGCCACGCCACTTAAGCACGGGACAAACGGACGCCGCTACCGGAGAACAGGACAATAGAATTCGAGGCTTCGCAATGAGAAGCACTGCGCCCACGCGAAGACATCTAGAGCGCTTCATAAGGCTCCTGCTGACTCACTCCGGAGCAACCCGGCGGCATGCATCGGCGACACGTACGTACGCGCGTGCTGTTATCTTCCTCGTCCCAACTGCAAGAAACACGCCGATATACGCGAGGGAGAGGCGGCAAGGGAGGCGATATTGAGCGCACCGCCAAGCCTGCCTGGTACGGGAAGCCCGTTTTGCAGCGCCCGCAAAAAACTGCCTCGTCATGACCACGAGGCAAGGTCGGCGTTGGGCGTCGCCGCCCCTGCGAGAGGTGCCGCGCCAAACTCGCCCACTCACGCTTTTTAATTGGCCCCCGCCGCTAATGAGGACGGCCGGTTGACGTCCGCGCGCGGGGCGACCGTCTCGTAACCGGAGGCGATCGGGGCGTCCTCTGGCGGGCGGGGTGGTGCTCGGCCTCAGTGCGGTTGCTGTGCAGCAGGGTGGGCGCCTCGACCGCCACCGAGCGGAGCCCTTATAATGGCTGCACCGGCCACGCGGCAATTTCTTAAGCCCGTCAGAAACGACCATCGATAGTCAAACACGTGAGTGAACGGTGTGTAAACGATAGCGGAGTTACAAACTTACCCCAAGTCGCAGATTTCGCATGCTCCTCACCGGAGCAGCGCACGCGGGTCGCTGCACGGATTTATTGAGACGTAGTACAGGCTGCTATGCGTGTCGCGCCCACAGGGGCCGAAGAAAATAAAAAGGAGGAATGGGAGGCTGGCAAGATTCGCATACAAAGGTCCACCGCTGTGTGTACGACTAACCGAACAACTACCGCACCTGCCAAAATCTCTCCCGTTCTACCCCCCGGCATCGCACGTCGCGCGATGGCGGCAGTCTGCGCACGCACAACGACCGCCAATGATTGTTTCTGCCGAGTGGAACGCGTCTGCAGGTCACCCCCGTGCGGTGCCAGGAATGGCGGTCGCGTACGCGCGATTTGTTTCCGGAACACAAACCACGGCGGGCGGGGCGACTGTGGATGGACACTGTCTACACAAGCAGGCGTGCCACCTTGTTTCGAAAATTCTCGTGGTTCACAAGAGAGGTCGCAAAAACTGTTATCCTCGTGCCCAGCACCTGTATAGGCATCACCGGTGCTGATACAGGACACCACAAGGAAGGCCGTATAGGTCTGTGAGTTTATACTGTCTGCGATAACAAACGATCTGTACGCCACTGTTGGCGCAAAATCGAGCGGGAAGGGGAAAAAGCGCAGGAGGCAGCGGATCTCATCTTTTAAAGAAAATCCAGTTTATACAGGAAATGTTTCGAGTTGTGTCAAGACCTAGCAAACAATCTGCACACATGCTGCAAACATAACTATGGAATTGTGGCACCCATCCGCTAGCGCATTGCTGTGCTTGCGGTTTTTGTCAGCCACGATTTCCTCAACTTACGATTCTGGGCAGGACCAGAAATAGTTATGAGAATAATTTTTTTTCATCCTTGCACGTCCAGAAACTACAAATTTGGTCCTGCCAAAGCCAAAAAAGGTTTGAGGGGCAGTGCCTCGCAGGTAGCGACATCAAGACAAAAGCATAAAAAACAAATAGGATGTTATTAAGATACAAAAAGAAACAACCATTCGCACCAAACAGCTGATTAGAACTCTCAACCATTGCAAAAAACTGTTATGAACACTGCAGTTCAAGAACAGTTTGTTTGACAAGCTTTTGGCTAGTTATGTGCGCGAGCTTCTCGCGGTTGTTTCATGAAGGAAAAGTCAATGGTTGCGTTAGTAAAACATCTATTTCATCGTATGCGAGCGAGTTGACTTTCTTAGGTCATTCTGTAGTAATATGGGAGTGTGCCTGTCCTCGTGCCTGCATGTCATCCTGCTATCCTAGTGCCTGTCCTCAGCATGCTTCCTTCACTAATGTTATGTGCTGTTGGACGCCTCGTAAAGTTAGTTGAGGGTGTAATGCTAGTCTATATATTTCTGTTCGTGATCATACATGGGACCACACTGTTGTCTGTTTTTTCGAGAAGCCATGAATTATCGCTGTAGGAGCGATATGTTATGCGAGCAGGAGACAAAGACCTTGCAATACCTATATGCTGACGCGAGACTTGTATTATTATCTCATCACTACATTTTTTTTCTCCGCATGTGTATTCCCTTTCAAAAAACAAATTGTTAAGTCAAGAAAAGCTGCATGAGCAGCTTTTGTGAAATTGTGACGCCACCTTACTATTTTCAGTCTTTAAAAGACTCTCGCAACAGAAGCACTGCTGTTAGTGCTGTCTGAAAACAAATTGCTTAGGACAAGCTACATCGATAGGAACTACCGGCGCTTCATAAAGGTCTCTCATTATTTTTTATTTCATGTTTGGATAATGATGGAAACAGGCGGAATCCGAATGGGGTGCAGAATATTCCATATGCATCCCCATCTACACAGTTATTGCTTGTTCGTACACGTGGGTGAGCCAAAAAATAACCTCTTAGTGGCAATTGAAAATCGCAAACACGTTCTGCACAGTTCACCTATGGATAAGCTACCACCGGGCCGGGCAGTTGCGTTGCGCTCCATGAGTATGACAGTAATGGGCGACGCCAACAGAGTTGACAGAAGGTGACCGCCTAGTTTAAAATGTGCAAGAGAGAAGAGCACTGTGCAGTTATTAGTTTGAGAAGCGAAAAAAAAAACAGTTGATGTTCATTGATGAACGAAGGCACAGTATGGGGAGAACATTGGCTAAAGAAGCACGGGCATTGTGACGAAAGCAGTGGTGCGTAAGTGGCTGCAGAGTTAACCCGAACAGTTGTCTTCCAAAATCCAAGCACCGGTGAAGCGCACGAGCACTTCTGATGGGCGTGCTGGGGACTATGTTGAAAAATAATAAAATACTAACTTCTTTATTACGCATCTTTCTGCAAATAAGACAGTGATTAATCTTACTTTTTAGTTATCTCTGTGCTACCCGCCAAATTTATGGGGAAGGGCAGCCCTAAGCGATAGCGTATCCGAGGGTCAGCTTTGCCCACGTGACGCCCCCCTCAGACACTTGATCGTTATTCTATTTTCATGGTCATGCTGTAATTTTCCACTGCACGAGACCATTGCGAAGTCCTCGAGAGAACCGTATGTGCGAGCACCGCAATAATTACGTTTCAATTAGCAAGCCTATATGATTAGGCCATAAAGTCGGGAAACCAAACAATAAGAGCTTTTCAATCCTTCTTCTTGAGTCTTCTCCCACCAAGTTGAGCAAGGAGAATAAAAATCCGCTCTGAAGCCACACCACCCTGCAAGAGCTGAAGATCATAGAACGTCACATTTGACATTCTTTTTTTTTCCTAAGTGTTCCTTTCTCGAACAAAATTGATATAAGAACGAACTGATGGTACAACTAACGAAAACTGATTATTAGGAGAGAATGAATAAACGAAGACAGAAACGAGAATTCCACACCGCCAACGAAAGGCTTGAACTTCTTGGTCACCATACCGACGGGTAGGAACCCAAACACCCGCTCCATCCAAGAGCGCTGTCAACGGCACTAGTCGCGCGGCATCGCAGGTGTCAGAACGAGCACGCACGTTGAATAAATACACAAACGCGCGCGCGAGCGTCGCCGAGGCAAAAGCTCACCCCGGGCTACCATGCGCCGCTCGCGCTCCACGGCTCGCGAAAGGGGAGACGGGTCATTTGGGAAACGGTGCATACAGAGACGACGGCGGGCAGAGGAGGCGTGAAGAGCCGCCACGCGGTGAACGAGGCGTCATTCCGCGAGGCTGCACATCGCCGACCAAGAGGAGCTAAAGGGCGACCACCGAAGCGCCGCCGCCAAAGCGGCTTCGCGGCGCGCGCACGAACCGATGCCGGCCACCGTGGAGGGCGCGCTCGCTGGCGGAAACGAAGATGCAGGTCGTTTCTCGTGAAGCCTCCTTCCCAGAGCGACTGCTTTCCCCGAGGAAAGAAAACAGCCTGAGCGACGCCTGTATCCTCGGCTCCCACCCCCGTTTTGCGGACGCGCTGGAGGCGCCTCGTGACGCTTCTGCACCCTCGGAACTCAACCGTCTGTTACGAGTTATCCTCGCAACGCAGCATGTATGTGCGTGCGCGCGCTCGTGCGTGTGTGTGAAGCACCGCTCATTTGCGAACTTGCTTAAGGAACCTTCAAGGACTAAAGTTTTCTTTGTTTTTTTACTACTAATTAGGAGCTCAAGCGTGTGTTCCAGAGACCGGGCATTTTTGTGAGTTTTGGAAAACGAAGGTTAGCTGCTGGCTGCGTCTCGCTGCAGGCGGTGGAAATGCGCATATGATTAAAATAAAATAAGTAGCTGATTAAAATTTCTGTTTGAGCCAGTTGGGTCCAGTTGAATCATTAGTCGGCAGCGCAAAATCAACAGAAGTCGACTCCAGTCCATATTTTTTTTTTTTAGAGAAAGGCTAGGTTTTAAGAAGGAAAGGCGTGACTCATCTTGTACTCTCTTCCTCGAAGTTTTTGAACTTTCCCTCAAAAAGTGGGCTGAGGTCGAGTAGGTCGAGGAGAGTAGGGCAAAAAGAAACACAAATTTGCAAAACGTAGCCAACATTTTTTGTTCACCGATGTCAAAAAACAAATATCGCAAAATTACTCTCTACAGCACTCGCATAACGCTCACCAGATATGAAAAGTCCAGCTGAAGGGGCACAGAGTAAAATTTAATATAATTTAAAATATCTAAACGTCTCATTTTGACCCACTCCTAGAGGCAAAATGAGACGCCCTTCCAAAATTGCCATATTACTGATCCCAGCAACAAATGCACACGAAATTGACTCCACGCACCTCTAGGCAATCTTTGCGTGCCAATCTGAATGATGCACACAACACTAAGACCGAACGGGGCACTGCTTTGTTCTATGGGGGCCCACTGGAGTCTACGTAGTTCAACTGCCGGGCTACTCTGTGTTTAGCCTGGCTACTCGATGTGTTAGAATTTGCTGCCTTCATCACAACTTTTTTCTCTTCCAGTGCCACAGTTCTTGCTCTTTCGGTCAGCCGTGTTCGATGAAATGCGATTAGGTTCGATTTGTGGCTCGTGAACACAAGGTTCGAAATGTGAATGTAGGCCAGACCTAAGAGAGCTTGCTCCATTGCCAGAACGTGTTGTAGAAATAGCTGTTCGTGCCTGACGGACAGAGCAAGACGTTCAGGTTTTCAAGAGTGTTTAGGCAGTTTGCGTTTTTCATATTATCTAATCTCCTCTAGGGTTCCGTGGTGGGCGCCTTTGGGAACACCGAAGCGCTTGACGGCACCGGCGCTGCTTGCACCTCTTCAGAGCTATTTCCGCGTGTTCTACGCGCTAGTCGGCATTTATTGTTTTCTTTTTGTACGTTCAGACTACCTTAGAGAGATGAAAAACACTGGTAGAGCCTTAGAGCAAGCAATAAATCAATTACGTTTATTTTAGACTCAACAGAACATCACAACGTCGCGTTTTGCCTCCATATACCATGCTGCTAAAATAACTTTGCCGTAATTATCCGACGCAGAAACATTCTTAAACTTTACATAACACACAGTAACCAATAGCAATGACTAAACATTAATTAGTATGCCCGGTTGATTGATCTGCACAGTGTTGAAAAATCGGCCATGCAGAATTTCGCGTCTTTTCAGCCGCTTTCTAATTCAACAAGGCATACTTCGCATTTTTTTCTTTGCAAAAGCCAGTCTGATTAATCTTAATGTAATTTGTAGAAGACATGTGGCGGGTTAAAGTATATAAATATCGGGTTACTGTGATTGCTCGCTTAATAGTTTCATGTCGCGTTTTGCCCCATGTCGCGTTTTGCTCCCCTCTCCCCTAACTGAAAACAGGACGGCCGCGCTGAGCAGCGCCCGTCCTGTCTTCAGTGTTGCTTCCTTGTTCCGAGTCATTTTTGCACTGCCCTCTTGCGATTCAAACGAATAGATTGTGCCTTTCTTCAATGCCGGTCCTGTGGAACTGCCATTTATAGGTCAAGACATATCGATCAGGTTTTACTGTGTTGCTGTTATTCTATCTGCGACCAAAGAGAACTAACTGCAGCTAGCTACTATAGAACATCTAGCTCCTCATTTCCGCCCAGACTTGACGCTCGAATTCGCAGCTTTTTCCTTGGCATACTCAGGAGCAAAAGAAAACCAAGAACAATAGGGGTGAAATTTTCAACTTCGATAGCAGGTCGCTCATAGGAGCGTGATTTGCGTCAGTCTATAGCCGTATTCAATAAATGGGTCTTTATTGACGCCGCTTTCGAAGTAATATCTTGCATTAGCGCAACACGCCAATAAACGAAATGAACTCTCGCAGACATATCAAGCACAAAAGGGGATAGCAAGTTGGCGCAAAAGCTGATCACTTTTTATTTGTGTATGTAAAATATTTGTACGGGTTGTTTTTACTGATTAGGAACTGTCATCGCACGTCGTAAGTGACATGCAATGCTGTGTTCCATTTGCTATTGTTTCCAGGTGCTTAACCGATTTTACTCTTTCGAAGCAGTTGCAATCTCGAACATGTTCATTTCTCTTTCGCAAGCAATAATAAAGCAGGGGAATGGCGATCGCTTGCGGATATCCAGGGTATAGTTACAGTGAGGTCTATCTAATCAGTAGCCGTACAGAACTATGCTTCGGGTTATCAACGTAATCGAGGCCACAGTGGTGTTTTTTTTTTTTCCCACAATCCGCCGTGTCAGTTAGGCGGACATAGGTTTTACACACGTTGCGACACCAAGCGCCGTATTTTGCAACGAATAATTTCCCGGTTTATACTTCGGCCCTATTTATCACTAGGAGCTGCCGCGTCAACGTCAGTGTTGACATCAAGCTAGGAACGTAATTCTCTAGCTCGTTTATCAAAGGCACTGGCGATCAATGGAAAACGGGCGAAGAATGGAACGCGAAAAGAATCTTTGGCAAAATATGGGTTGAGAAGCATGTGCACAAGCCGTTTCTTGAAGCAAGCCCAACAAGCTGCTACAGCTGCTTAAAGACACCTCTACTGACTGTCATACACACAATGACGTTGCAATTCTTCGTTATGCATTTCAGCGAGCTGAACTGAAGGACATTTCAAAAGAGGTTTAGCCAAATCTCTGCGCTCTCCGAGAGTCCTTTCTACTACGAGCATCCAATCATGAAATAGTAAAAGAGCTTGTGGTATGCAGGAAATGGGCAGCGCCAATAAAACTATAGTTACGAACGCGCATAGCATGGAAAGAGCGCGCTCATCCGCACTTTTCTAAATAATACTTTGGGCTAAACTTCACCTCTTATCTTCGTTTTCCTGCCGGCGACATTAAGTACACAACGTTGTCTTGGTGGTGCACTTTTGTGTATACTGGATTTCATGTGCCTTTTCTTATCTTTTTGTAGCCAGAGTGAGGCAACATTTTTTATGCAAAATAATGAGCTCAAAGAAATGCCTAAACCCAGTAAAATGAGGAATAATACACTAGCGTTTATTTTTTCTGCGGGCATAGTTTTGTTTAACGGACCTGCTCCTATCGGAAAAATGCTACCTTTTGGTAGAAAGCTGACTGGTGACCGCTGATAGACGCGCTAATTCAGCTTTCCCCACACGCGCCACGCGAAATCAAACTCTGGCATCCGCTCTCCCCACCACCAGAGCGGCAGCAGGCGTGTGCGGCCAGACCACGTCGCATCCGCGTGCAGGAATTGACTAAGAGCAACACAAAGGGCTCAAAATATGTCGGCAATGGAAGAGAGACCACCTGCTGAACAGGTGTTGCATCGCCAGAGATGGACCGTTGGCGCTCGAAACGAGCGGCGGCGGCTCCGGCGAACAGGAAGCCCAACTGTTCCGGCCTCCTCCCCTTCCTCACAGCCTCCCCCCCCCCCCCCCCCCGCTTCCCGACTCCACTTCCAAGGGATGCAGCGGCCCCCACGGGGCTCGACGTCGTGCTAACGGTTCCTGGCTGCCGGCGCGGGCCGCGCCACGACGGTTGCGCCAGCCGAGAGCGTGTGCATACGCGAGTCGAAGGCGATCGGGGCGGGAGTGGGAAACCTCTGCACACGGAGCGGCAGTGTCGTCCGTGAGCGCAGATTTACCAGGGAATCGACGAGATATGCCCCTTTTCGCACCTTCGATCGCACCTGCATTCGTGTACGGCGCACGCTTTTAAAACGGACATCTTCTCGCCGCTCGTCATCAGCTGCGTGCGCAGGCTACATATCGCAGAAAAAGGTCCCTCCGCTTAGAGCGTCTGCCTCGGAAATGGGCAACTTGCTCTCGCGTCATCTCCTTTTCCTCGTGTTTTTGGAAATGTGAAGAAAAGTGTTTCGCATGCACCCACCCCTGTTTCGCCTCTCAGAATTTAATCCTTCGCTGCCATTGGACCTTTCACTTTGGACCATCACGACTCTTGTACAGCAGTGCAGTGCGGTCTGTACCGCGAGTGGGAAGGATTGTGCCTGAAAGCACGAGCAGGAGCACGCGCGTCAGTCTCGTGCGGAAACTTTACGCCAAGTTTCTTTCCGTAAGTGACATGCCATCGCCGCTTTTTCGCTTACATAGCCGCCAAGTGAGTTGCGCGCAGAATTGTATATGCTTTTCGCAGCCACTCGGATTTCTGCGCGAAACGAGGGCCGGAATAAAACTGGTTTCAAGTACGCGCCAAACAAATATCGATCCGTTCCGAGGCGACAGCCAGGGATCGATGCGCAACTGTGGTTCACATCTTGTTTAACGCACTCTATTTTGCTCGTACAAAATTATAGCGCAAAGAAGACTGCGCCAAATTGATGATGATGGGTTTTTATGGCGCAAGGGCGTCTTGGCCAAGGAGCGCCATGGCACAAGGTATTTGTAGATTACTCAAGGTGGGGGTCAAAGACCCGTTTTCCAAGCATATCAGCCCTTACAAGCCGAGCACCAGGCCAGTGGAAAGTTTGTACCCATTGTATCACCGGTGGGTACCCGGCGGCACTGAGGATCGAACCCCGCACCTCCCGCATGCGAGGCGGATGTTCAACCACTGGGCCACCGCTGCGGTATCTGTGCCAAATTACTGTCGAATCAATTTGAACTTTCATAGGTTACTGCTAATTATTCGTCCCAACACATGCTATGCACCTTTCCAACAACGAGTTTTGGTAGAAGGTGTAGAAATGCATATCTTTATTATAAAGTGAGGTTAAAATATACCTGCTTCTTGCATGAATCAATGCTTAGTACTGTACTTAGCAATTATTATAGGTCCGTGCCCTATCTTACAAACGTGCCATCGAAATGTTGTGATTTCCGGTGAATATATCCCCGCGCAAGCCTTTGGTGTCTTCTAAGCAGTGCCCATACTGCGCTTTTCGCTGAGAACGCTGGCTCGACTTGGCAATTTATGTCCCATTTTCATGATCGTAAAACGCAGCTTCTTTTATTTCAACATTCTACTTTCGAAGTCCACGCAGTGTTTTTATTCATTTCATTATTTCTTCACCATCTATAGGAGGTAGGAGACAACGTTGAAGACCGGGCAACGTCTGAGGAGACTGACACCGTTAAAGGATTAAAACTCGTCAACGCAAATGACTGATCCGAACACGAGAAGGAAAATCGTTGTTGCATCGCTGTACTCACCCGGAATGCCAGCTATAATAAGGCAGATAAAGCAGCATAGATCGGCGCTGGGTGAGGCCTTTAACGGTCACTACTTAAAGCGATGAATGAATGAATGAATGAATGAATGAATGAATGAATGAATGAATGAATGAATGAATGAATGAATGAATGAATGAATGAATGAATGAATGAATAATTGAATGTGTACTTATTTGCCACATTTGAAAAGAGGTTGGACCGCAGAAGAAAAGCTAGAACGTTTTACATGGAAGGTGTCTATGAGAGGCCACAAAAGCCGAACAACCGTGCGAGCGAGCACTCGAGCAGAGTCTGAACCGACGTGAAGCTCATTACTATGGGTCTAATTTAGCTGAACATTCTCTCCGGCTAGCAAGTTAACGCTGGAGTTTTCGATGAAGGTATACTGCGCCGGATGACGTTGTCGCACACCCCGGAGTAAATGCCACATATAGCTCTCGCTGCAATATTCTTTTTTTACAGAACGGATGCGTCGCTTTCCTCAGCAGTGTGTTTACGAAACTGCGCTCAAGCACCGGCGCAGTTTTTGTCCGTCCACTGTAATACAGTGTCAGGCGCTCTAGCTTTTCAATACCACGCAACCCGCCGGAGCAATGGCGTATAGAGCCACAATTCAGTGTGCCACCGCAACTTAGTTCCTGTTTCTCTCTGTCGCCTATGCACTTGAGGCATGCAGAATGCGACGTGGGCAGGGCATGTTGTTATTAGTGTTGTTATTATTATTGTTATTAGGCGTGTGTTGTTATTGTCAGCGCGTGAATATTGCAGCGTCGACGCCGAGCCGTGCACGTTCACCGGTTGGGGGTCGGGGGTAGCGCCGCTCCAGTGTGGTTCTGCGCACCCGGCGGGGGAACGGCGGAGCGCTAACGAAGAGCGCTGCACGTGCCGAGGTGGCGGTAGCCAACTTCCTGACCGTGCTGAGCCATCCGTGACAGCGTCGCCCCTGCGGACCCACGCCGCAAGGGTCAGTGCGCCAATGAATCGGACCCCGACCGGCGGCGCCTTCCGCCCTCCGGGAGCACCGCCACCACCTCTGCGTCAGACCTCCGCGTGCTTGTCCAGCGAGCGACCCACGTTGGCGAGGGGCCAACTCGTTGCCACCAGTCAGTCTTGGTCTCTCGCCGAAGGAAGAGAAGCTTTGAGCGAAATTCCGAGGGCCACAGGCAGACATTGCTTCGAGCTATCCCGGACCCGCAGGCAGCTGGACCTGGTTATGGCGCGGTGCACGCCACCTGTCAACTGATGAACGTCGCGTTTGGAAGTGTTTCTTCTAATTAACTCTAACCCACCCCTCAAATAACACCTCCAACTATGACTTTAGCAAAAGCAATTCAAAGTACAGCTTTTTTGGACTAAAATTTTGAATATTTTGGACATTGAAGGTAATTAGCCATTCTTCTGATGCGTGCAAAATCTTTCTTTTAAAGTTTTCCCATCACTCCCATCGGGTATTTATACTGCTACAGAAAACCAATGGAGAACGTTTCTGGCGATAGCGAAAACGTTAATTGCAAAAGAAAGTAAGCCTGCCGAGGAGAGATCTGCGGATATTATATCGAATGTTATGGTGAACGATACCTGAAAAAAACTGCGTTCATACACTATTTTCGTCGAGAAATGCTTTTATCCAGAATTGCTGGGTATCTATGTCAAGTAGCAGTGGTAGCAATATGTTTATTACAGCAAAGCAGTTACAGCACCTGCTGCAGAGGCAGAGGTCAAAGCCTGCAGGGCCTGGCAAAGGCCTCTGTCTCTCTGCCATTGGCTGTAGTGCATTTATGCCTTTACAGAATAATAAAAAAAACTATAACTCGCACACATACAGCAAAAAAACCGCACATTCAACAACTGCGAATCATTATCTGGTACGTGGGGGTCAACACCCCACCTTGACACATGGGCTAATAGGAACACAGTAGCGGAAGGTTCCGGATTAAATTAATTTAGACCACCTGTGCGATTCCTTAACTTGCGCTCACATTGCACAGCACACGGGCGTCTTTTCCGTTTCGCCTCCATCGAAACGCGGCCGCCACGGCCGGGATTCGATCCTGCCACCTTGGGATCAGCAGCCGAAAGTCAAGCCATTGATCCACCGTGGCGGGTAATTACTACTCATTCTAACACCGTAATACAGTATCAGGATACAATGCCTACAATGCAATGAAAGGATGCTATATAAGACAGGATACAATAAAAAAATATATAATACACGGCGTCTGTTATAGCCTGAGCCGCTTTGGGACGTTAAACCCGATAAACCAAAGAAAACCAAATCATCAACAGAATGCGGAAATTTCGAACGTAATGTCTTGTAGTGCACGTATATAAGAATCTGAAACCTAAATTTGTTGCTGGTGTGAGTAGCTGGCCCCTAAGTAGTCGGCGCGAAATCCAAGCGCATATCGGTACCAGCTTAGATAGCGTTACCGGACGCTGGCCGTATGTGTATACCTAACATTCTTGCGGAGCGCCGAGCAGTGTGTCCCATGTCGCAGTACCTCTGACCCACGTTGACCAGAAGTCGCATCCTCTTGAGTGCTGCCTACGTCAGCGGTTGCACTTCCACGTGATTTTCTTCTTGCACCAGGCACGTATCTAATTACCCCCCCCCCCCCCCCAGTTTCCTTGGGAGTGTTCTTTTTGGGCATGTAATGTACCCCCTTCCCCCCCTGCTTTAAAATACCTTAGGCCCCTCCCGACAAAAATTCATGGCTGCGTGCCTGTATTGCACGGTAGCCTTGCACATACTCAGATATGCTGAACAAGCGCATTTTTTTTTCAGCCGGATACTATTCATGAACGCAGTTTTTTCGTATGCCGTAAGATTGCACCACAAGAATCAATGTATCCGCAGATCCCTCCTCGGACGCTTGTTGTTTTCTGCTCTTTATTGCAAAAAGACGCACCCCATCGGTTTTCTATGGTAGCCTTGACTACTCGTTGCGAGCGCAGGAGAAACTTTAAAAGCAAGGTCTTGCTACGCATCGTAAGGTCAGACCATTCCCATCAATATGTACATAGCAATATCTTGCAATAATTCACAGTTGCATTACAATTAAAAGTGATTCCCAAGAAAGTTGGACTTGGGTGTGCTCACTATTATCCTTTTCTTGGACTTGTTTCTTTTTCTATTTTTTCCTCAATTTTCCGTCCTCGTTTGTGTGGACCAGCCAGAGGTTCTGTATCTAGGGAATTAATATCCAGCAAAACGATATGGTGTATGAATCCAGCTTAAAGGACCGTGATTATTAGAGTACGTCAGCAGCAAAAGCAATACGGGCCCTGAATAACTCTGGACTCACCACGAAAGAGGCTTCCCTCAGCTCGTCGGACAAGCCATGCTGGGAAAACAAGGGGCATGCGAAAAGCTCTGAACCTTTGCGTCGCGTCTTCGCTGTGGAAAGAGAGAGAGAGAGAGAGAGGTTGAGAGGAAACATAGATGCGCTAGTCACGAAGTTCTGCGTCATTACTTTTACTTACCCATTATCTACGAGCGCAGAGCGCCGTAATAATCGCTGCGTGCAAGTTTGCTTCCGTATGCATACATTAGAGCATTAAACGTTCATTTATTTATTCGTCTATGCGTCGGCCTCACCCTCCAGCTGAGACGTTGCGAGCTGCGCGGCTTCGTCGTGCAAAGGGGAGGAATCTGACGTGGTTTTCTTGCGCGGACGACGTATGCTCGTCCACATAAATTTCGCCAAACTCGGAGACGGGCTCAGCGCAAAATGTTGTTTCGCCGTGCGCAGTGCATCCCCACTTCGAAGAGTGGGTGAGAGAGTACCAAGGGCGCGGTGTTTATAAATCAGGTCCCAGCGTGCAAGGCAACACCCTGCTGATGCATGGCCAGGAATACTATGTATACGCTCTCGTCTCTCGTGGTCTTCGCAATGCGAAGGAGCGAACTGGACTGCACAAAACACGCGGGGCGTGCCTCCAGAGAGCTTGCTTTGGAAGAAAGAAAAAAATGAAGGAAAATAGAAGGAAAATAGAAGGAAAAAGAAAGGTTGGAAAAGAATTGTTAAGAAAGAAAGAAAGAAAGAGAGAGAGAGAGAGAGAGAGAGAAAGAAAGAAAGAAAGAAAGAAAGAAAGAAAGAAAGAAAGAAAGAAAGGAAGAAAGAAAGAAAGAAAGAAAGAAAGAAAGAAAGAAAGAAAGAAAGAAAGAAAGAAAGAAAGAAAGAAAGAAAGAAAGAAAGAAAGAAAGAAAGAAAGAAAGAAAGAAAGAAAGAAAGAAAGAAAGAAAGAGAACTGAAATAAAGAAGCACTGGAAGAAAGAAGGAAAGACGTAGAAAAGGAAAGAAAGAAATAAATGGTTACGACCGCACAACAGGAAGAATTATGATGTGTCTTAGTAATTGGGCCAAGTCCAGCTTGTGACTTAACTTTTAATTGCGAGCCAACAGCAAAATTTTGTAAGACATTATTATGAGCATACTGATGGAAATGGTCTAACCTTTGCCCTGCGCTCGCACCGAGTAGTTAAGGCTGCCATAGAAAACCGATGGGGTGACTTTTTGACAATAAATAAAAGAAAACTACAGGCGTCCCGAGGAGGGACCTGAATATATGTTGACTATAATAGCGCAATCCTACGATATGAGAAAAAAATTGCGTTAATAAACAACTTCCCGTTGAAAAATGCGCTTGCCCAGAATTCCTGGGTTTGCTTTAGATAACTTTCTTGAAAGGAAAAAAAAATTGAACGCCTTTTGGGGACATTGATTGGCCGTTTGCAAGCGTTCTTTAACATTGTTTTGACTTGCTTGAGTTTCTGATTAAAATTTACAGCCGTTTAGCTGAGTTTGAAGCACTTGGAATTCCGACTAGCTATGAAAACAGCTTAATATAGCGGGCATGCAATAGAGCCAGTTTATTTTTAGGGCCAGAAATTTTGTTGTTGAGCGTTCCGTTAATTGCGAACGCCACTTAGAGAACGTATATTCTAAATGCTCGATCCCGTGAGCAACGTCAATACATTCCCGTAGGCGCGAACGCAAACTCCGTATGGTGCAAAGGATATTTTACATGTGCACTAGGCAAAAGGCGATGCGTGCCTCGATGCTTTTTACTATCCCTGTCGATCACGCGCGCCGAACGCTTACATGGAAACCAAAGAAACAGCTGATTCTTTCAATTCAATTTACTTTCAACTCGAGGTTAAAATTGCTTAGCAACATTACTAAGCTTAGCATTAAGCTAACTACTAATTACGTTACTAAGCTGAATTGTGGTAGAGTGTAGATAGGCTCGCGTGCGTTTGAGACTGGGCTGTGCAGCGTGCTTCCCAAAAGCGCTAATTGTCAATAGCTGCACGCGACGCGTCAACAGCAAAGACCGCATATTCTGCAGTCTGGTGACCGCGGATAACGTACATTCAGGAAGGTAGCAAGCAGCCTGAGGCCTTTTTTTTTTGTTTCGCGCGCATTTCAGCGGTGCACAATAACCGTCTCTTGCGCGAATAACACTGCACCTTCGTAATCCCGCCTTTCCAACGCATGCCTGTATCGCCGGACGCATAATGCTGCTCGTTCGTTCGGGTTCAGGAGCGCCGGTATCACGGCCTTCACGATGCGTGGCACCACCCGCAAGATGCAGCCTAAAGGGACCCTGGAATGATTTTGTTGGTCATATTCCAATGCAGCAGATCTGTAGAGGTGGTCCTTGTGAATATTCGAGTCAAACTTAAAATCTGCGTGGCCCCAATAAATTACAAATAGTTTTTTAAAAACCGCTGCTCGCAGCAGCTCGCAACCGATTAGGGCGACACCTCACCGCCGATTCCATATACCCCGATGACGTCAGAGGGCAGTCTGGGCGATGTTTCTCATTGGGCATGCCCAGTTGGCGTGGGTGGCACGGGGCACGGAGGGGTGAAGTCCAGGCCTGTTTTCATTATATTTTTTTTTCTGGCGTGTTGGCGTTGGCGTGTGAGTTGAGGGAGGGAACAAGGAGCACCATTTTAAATTGCCGATATCTTCGGTGTTTATGAAGCTAGTTGAAGCACTTTCGCGGTGCGGTGACGAGTGATAGAATACCAATCGCTCGTGCGCTTTTCCAAACATCAGTATGAACCATTTCATGGTCTGTTTAAGTGGAGACGCGGAAATCAAAACTTATTTTCGTTACTAATGCATCAATTTTCACCAAATGTGGCACAAATATGCAACTTTCCATGCAGGTTCAGAACTGCATTTTATTTTAGGCTAGCTGTTAGAGCTGTTGAGTCATCCCCGGGGTGTTGAATGACTAAGCAGAACGTGCGCAAGCTTTTTTTTTGTTTGTCACCATGTTCTTAAGGCCCTGTTCTGTGCAAAAAAGCTGGTATTTTTTTTTAGATGCCCAGTACTCACGAAAACAAAAGTTAAACTACAGCGTGCTTATTTACATGGTAATGTTTCTTACAAAAATATCATTCAGAAAGCTACTCCAAGTATGCATAGAAAAAGAGAGGGCTTTCTGCACTCCTGAGCATCTCAGGACTCACGCGCAAAAAAAAAAAAAACAGAATTATTCTACTGTCATCAATTAGGGAATTTTTTTTTCTTTGTCTTATACAGAAAATAAGAACGTCAGCGATTTGCCAGGTACTTGCATATGAGAGACGATTTATCAAGAACTGAGGAATGTTTTAAATTTACCACCTGATACTTTGTAGTCTACCTTGTTCAGAGTGTGGTGTAAGCTGCAAATATACCACGGTGAGGCGACAACTTCCAAAAGTGTGCGGTTCTCACGCTCTCGAGAGCCCGACGACAACGGTTCGCAAGCCGTCGCCCTGAGTTCGTAGGTTCGATTACGCCTGTTATCAGACCGAGTATACGCAGGGTGTCCCTGATTTGAGTATAGACGACACCATTCTATCATTTTACACGCATTCTGGCGCGGCCGCTAACCTTATAGCTGACTTTGCGCTCTGTTGCAGAACGCTTCAGCCGCTGCGCCCATACCAAGTGGAGTTTCATTGATAAATAAGAAGCAGTTAATGAAAATCACCAGTGTCTGATGCTGTTTAGACGGCTGGATGTCTTCCTAAATATCAAAACAATACGAAAGACAACGACCGATGGCACAGTACCGCTCGGAAGGATCCCTAAAGCAGTGCAGATGCCGCGAAAGCCACGAAGTGCCATCAGCTGTAACAGCGGCAGTGCACGAACCTCGGTTGATGAAGGAAGGGCTGGACGCGTGTGCACCGCCTTTTTTATCAGCGGATACGTCACGCGGCGCCCGCCAAGGCGCTCGTGGAGGTCCCCGGCGCCATTAACGCCACGCCGTCCCAAGAAACTCCCCCCCCCCCCCCCCCCCCCCCCCCCTCCGACGCGAGCGACGAAGGCGCGTGACCTTGGGCTTTAACCTTTTGTAACCCTCGGCCACAGGAGCCACCGGGGGATCACAAAAGCCCTCGCGTCTCCTGCCTTCGCGTATGCGGTGATTATGCCGTGCTGACAAAGGCGGCCGCAGCCATCAAGGTGGCCGGGCAGGCGGGGCGTATTTAATAGAAGCTCGGCTTCTTGCTAACGAAGATCGCGGCGGGTACGGCCGATTTCATTATTCTCCGGCTGTCTCCTCGCGGCGGACGTGCCGGACAGCCTCCTCCCCGGCAGCCGCGCTTCGTCCGTGGGATCGCGCCGGCTTCTTTTCGCAGAAGGGAGACGGCTGGACAAAGCCGGTCGCGTGTGGGCCCCTCGCGAGAGACAAAGGGCTCCGTGGCAGAAATAACAGAGCAGCGCGAGACCCTGCCGCGGGTGCCCGGCGATTTCCTGCCTCCGGAAGGAGACGCGCCTTCTTTTTGTGGTTGTTGGTCAGCGCTCGTGTCAGTGCGCATGTGCACGCGCGTGTGTGAGTGTTTGCATAATGTACCGGTATACGCATCTCGCGACGGGGTCGAGTGGGCGCAAGAGGCTCTCTGCGGGCCTAGGTTCGAATGCCAGCTCATAGCGGTTAAAACGATAAATGTAGGCCTAATGTATGCACCTCGCTGCATATACCACCTGCAACTTAGGATAAATTACTAACACCTCATTTGGTTTCACGTGTGACATTGGTCCGCACAAGCTAAGACACATTAGTGGTTCAGCATCCCTTATTCCCGTGCAATCACGGTCTCTACAACATGTCACCTTTACAAAACTGCGGACTAGAAGTTGCCTAATATATCGCCTTACTCTGAGCTCCTAAACAACGATTTTTTTTGTGTGTGTAACGTCAGGAAGGTACGAAGCACCCACCTTTACAGCGAATTGAATAGTGTTAGCCAAGCATGCGTGTGTCTTTTATAGCGCATTTAAGTGCAGCTGTGGCGGGGTAATCCAATGCGCCAGACGTAGATAGAAAAGAAACGGATCAAGTTTCCATCGAACAAGGTCGTAAACAAAAGGTCGGCACAAAAGCTGCAGTGTTGAATTCTTTCCGCCACCTTCGGGGTTTGCTTCCAGTATTTGATCTTAAGCTTGAGAATTTCTTTCAACAAAGGCTACTTTCTTATGGTCATGCAGAGTATACCTTTTTCAGTATAAGCTTGAATAAAGTTCCGTTTTTTTTTTTCAACAAATCGCGAGATGCCTCTCAGACGAGGTTCACTATTGTCTGAACAAGATGGCAAAGAAGCGCGAAAACTATGACATAATCCACGCGGAAGTGCGTCTCCGGTAATGTTTTAAAGACCATTTTCCGGCGTGGAGGGACAGCAGCGACACCGCAAATGCAAAGCACCGCAGTCTCCATACCCGCCTTATGACAAAAAAAAAGTAAATATCTCCCGGTGTGCAGAGCGTCCTGAAAAGAGAAGCCTGATAAGCCCGAAACAACGTTTGCGGATAAAATAGATGGCCGTACAAAAGCTTCAGAAAGGAGAATACCGCTCGTAACTTTAAAAGCACGCTTGAAGCCTCGTTCCTATAGACTCACCCCCTTGTTAGCCGCCCATCATTTTCTTATTCGCGACCGAGATAAAAAAAAAGGGGGAGGGGTGCGAATGAAGACGGCGAAAACGTATTGAGCTCTGCGCTAGAACGATCGCGCTGACCGGTTTGGGCGGGTGTGTTCGCTGCCACAGCTAATGGCGGAGCAGCATCAATTACGCCTGGACCTGGTGCTTCGAGATCGAAGCTCGCTTTGCCGCGATGACTCCAGCGCCGATCGATTTTTCTCCGTTTGCTTTTCTACATCCTCTGTCCGCAGTAAAGCATTCTGTTTTCATTTCGTCGTTTAAACATTCAGTGTCGATTTTTAAGCTTTAAATTTGAAGTTTATTTTTCCTTTCCAAACAGAAAGAGGGCGCTGAGACAAAAAAAAAAAACCATTTGGCCTGACGAGGTCCCGGCATCTATAACAGCGACAGCGCTGCACAACACACTCAATGAGTATAATTAAGTGATGACACTTATGCAAACGCAAGTGAAAAAGCATTGAATTGGAAGCTCTAAACATACAAATATATATGATAATCAACTACTGTCCAAACACAGTATAAACTTAAAATATGACCGAAGAGGTAAAGTGACAGTGAAGAATAATGACAAATATGCTCCAAACGGCAACAATACGTTAAGAAATCGTCATGATAAATGAGGGTCAGCATCTATCAAATACCTTTTGATTTTTTTTTCTTCATACGATTGTCAGGGACGATTAACTTCAATTTAGGAACTAAACACATTCAGAGTGACTGGTACCTGACACTTCAAGCCCTGCTTACCGTATTTTGTACGGTTAATTGGAACTGGTTTCTTCATCTTGCGGAAGGGGGTGCCTCATTGTCGGGGTATCTTTGGAGGTGTTATATAGTCAATTTTTGTATATACCCTGCAGTAAGCGAAAGAAGTAAATCTTCCTAAGTTTCAGCAAACTATTTTTCTGAGGAGTGGAATGGTCGGCAGATGTAACAGTATCCCATGATATCCTTCAATGGCCCGTATTGCTCTTTTTTTGAAGCAAGTGAAGTTTACCAGTGTTACCAGTTGTCATGGTTTCTCAGGTTAGAATGCAGTAAGAGAGCCTTGAATAGAAAATAGCATAATATTAAGTTTGGTTTAAGCAAGACAGGTATTAATGATGCGATCTTACAGCCCCATCGAACAGTTTTACTAAACTCTGTAGCTAGCTCGGAAACATGTACGTTTCGAGGAAGGTTTTCGTTACACGAGACGTCAAGCAATTTTTGTTTAGTAACCTGGCTTATTCTTGTATTTCATACCGTGCATTAACAGACTGAGCTATAGGGGCAATAATGGGTCTAAAGATAATATAGTTAGTTTTGTCCTGTATACACATAGGTAATTATTTTGTTGCCACATGTGAAGTTTCTTTAGATACGAGCTGACACTTGTTTCGAACTCCAACATGGAGCAAGCAGTAAAGAATATATACCAGCGTACATAATTAAATGAAGGGATCCTGACATTCTGAAGGTACCATTAATATAAGAGGTAAACAACAGTGCCCCCCCCCCTTTTTTTTTTCAGGAAATGAAAGGCATAGTAACTGTCTCTCTTCTCGGTGGACACCTCAACCGCAACGTGACAGAAAGGAGGAGGAGGAACACTTTATTGAAAAGGACAATTTTTCGGGCTTAAGTCCCGTTGGTCCTCCAGGTTATTCGGGAGCCGTCCACTACGGCAGCTATTCTTCTCTCTTCCAAACAATCTAGAAGAGAGAGAAAAAGAGATGCCGTAGTGTAGGGCTCCCAGAAAATTTCCACCACCTGGGGGGTATTGGAATCTATATACCACATAAAGCATTATCCAAGGAGGAATCCACAGGATGGCGAAGACTGCAAACAGGCTCCTTCCCAAACTTATACATATTAAACAAGATGTTCCCCACACAGTATAGCGCCAACTGTCCGTGGTGCGGAGCAAAACCAACACTATATCATGTCACATGGGAGTGCGGAAGAAATCAAGCATTCCACAAACACAAAACACCAAGTGCGGAGCAATGGGAGAGCCGGCTCACCAGCTGCGAGCTAGGGGTCCAAAGGGCCCTCATAGCACACGCAAGCGAGGTGGCCCGACTCAGTGGAGCCCTGGACTAGGGGCCCACCCACGGCCAAGGAGGACCCAAGCTTCAAGACGAAGACTTCGTCCTCTACCGCTACTACTTCCCAAAGGAACCAATAAAGTTTTTCATTCATTCATTCCACCACCTGGGGATATTTAACGTGCACTGACATCGCGCAGCCCACGGGCGCCTTTCACGTTTTGCCGTCGTCGAAACGCGGCCATCCCAGGGGCACTTCTTGTCTGATAGCACTGTGACTACAAGCTACATTATTTACCTGCACATATTTAGTTCTATTAATTAATTATGAAGCAAATCTAACGCAACAACGCAAGTGCTCATCTGTCATCATTTTTGGTCCGCACTGCAAAGGACTGCAATGACTTGCCCAACGCCGTCGTACTTCACTCCGACCCATCATCATTCAAACAATCTATCGAATCAACTATGTGCCCTGAAATCCACTCCCTCATGTAATACCCCTTTAATGGGGCCTTTGAGGTTGTAATAAATAAATAAATAAATAAATAAATAAATAAATAAATAAATAAATAAATAAATAAATAAAAAATAAATGTCATACGTTTCTAGTTTCTGCGACAAATCTTCACATTACACAGAGTGGAAGGTTTTACGAAAGTCTAGAAAGATAAAAAGAGCACATTTTCGATGTTCTGTGTTTTTGCAATTTTTTCCTTTATTGTGAATAGAGCTTTTTCTGCAGGCTTGTTTTTTTTTTGTTAATTCCTATTTTGAGCTATATATGATACTATATTTTTGAAAGCCAATCTACTATTAATGATACCTTCAAAAACTTTACGAGAATATAATAAAACAGAAATAGGTCGATAATAAGACACTTCATTTTTAACGCCCCCGTTTGTAAACCGGAATGACACATGATATTTTTAACCCATCTCGAAACGGCGAAGTACGCTCTTCAATAGCAGAAATTTCTTCAAGCTAGATCATTAAAACTCTTATTAACGAGATTTAAAGCACCGAGACACCTGCATATCTAACAAATTAAATAACAGTCGTAGGAGGCAGGACACACACCTTTGCATTGTGGCCGCCTTTGTACGCTGATGTAAAACTATATTTAGCGATGCTGTGGGGTCTGGTGATAGGAAACCGAAGTCATATTTAGTTTCAAATCGTACCATGCACGATAGTATGTTAGAGAAGAAATCGTGTCACTTTGAGAGGCCGCGCAAATGGCTAGATGAAGCCGCAAATGCCGTAAAACTGCAGATAAGCTTACAGTACTCTGAATAGCGCTCACTAAAACCTCGCACAAATACAGGCCTTATTGATTTTTTTTTGTTTAGCCACAATCAAAATATGGCCGTATGCTGGAATCCGGCCCGCGTCCTGGCAATCAGACGGTGCTAGCCTCAACCCCTGGCCCGCCGCGTAGGCTGGTCCCGCACCTGTACAGAAAACGGGAGCTCCGGCTACGGATGAAGACAGGTGCTCGCTTTTGAGCGAGCATGTCGCATCGCGTGCTAGAACCGCCCTCTGCAGGCCTTTCCGGCCGACCAATTTGCGACCGCTCAGCGGCTTGACTCGGAACGGCTTCAACAAGAGCGCGCGCCGCATTCGCCATGTGCGGTTATGACTGTATGCGAGCTATCCGAACGAGCGCCCAACGCGGGAGGTATAAAAAAAAAAAAAGAAAAATGCCGCATCCTTCTCTGCCTTTTTTTTTCCTCTCGTAGCCAGCGTGAAAGCTTTGCTGAGGCTACACACGGCACGAACATGCCCCAACTATGATTTCCTGTTCATTAAACTTCCGGTTGTCAACTTCCGGTCGCGCTACTCGTCCCACGGGAGAATTATGACAGATAAGCGAAACAGCGCCCGAAAATAAGGGGAAATAAAAATAAAACACGGAGAGGGGGGCACCGCGTACGCGTGTCTCGCTTCGGCAGGGAACAGCACACTGCCTCTTTCCACAGTGGGTGCGAACAAAGACGCCCTCACCCTCACCCAACCCCTCGTCGTAAGGCAGGACTGCTGTTGTCAGAGAAAGCACTGGCCGCGCACGCAACTTGTCCCGTGTAGTATTTAGGTCCCGCGCACAAGAACGTGGTGTCTACAGTATACCAGCTCCCCTCGGCACGATGCCACCTGTTTGAACTGCCGATAATCAGATCAGCGAACCGCGATGCAATGCCATCGGATTTATAAATAGACCGAGTTTAGTTAAGCATTGGTTACAACAAAGAGTTTTGGAGCGAATTTGTTTTTATTTATTTCAGCGACAAGGTGGTATTAAGTCGTTGAAAAGGAGCTTATGCCCCCCACTTTGTCCCCACCTTCCCCGACTATTGCCACCTGTGGAACAAGTAAGTAGAGAGGAGAACCCGTTTTGCGACTTTGCATCGGCCTTTTGGCGGCAACTCAGTCGCTTTTAGTGAAACGACATACCTTCCGAGAGGTTATGTACTTTCAACATGTCGCGCCTGGAAGCGTCACCCGCTTGGGCAGCGTGTTAACTAGACAACACATATCCGAAGAGTGAGGTCAAGGCTGTATTGCTTTCCACTCGCTATATCTAATACCCATGTCACATGGGCATTTCAAAGGCCCTCGAACCGATAGTCTATCGACTCAAAGGCGATCGAGCGCTGCTACACGGGCAGTTTCAATGGCGATCGAGTCAATAGTCTATCGAGTCAACGGAGCAGCGCGGAACTCCATCGAGATCTCGAGGGCCTTCGAGCGCTGCCCAAGGTTGCTAGCGTTGCTTCGAGTGGCGCCAAGCGCACTTTCGTACACGATACATTCGCTGTACAAAAGCATGAACAAACATTATTCGCCTAAACTTTAATACTGGTTTTAAGCGCATTAAGTGCATTGATTTTGCGTTGCGGTCTTTGCGTTGCTTGCGTACTTAGCATTGACAACATGGCGGCGCCCTGCCCGCCCGCTTCACAGCGATAACAGCTACGTCGCCAATCCCTCAAAGCAATATCGTGTTCTAAGCTGTTGTATTCGCCTTCGAAAATGCCCCATTCTTACCCTCGCATAAAGTTTCAAGAGAAAAATAGCTTTTGTTTTTCAGATATCAAGGCGATTTCCCAGGTGTTAAGCCTGACGAAGCAGCGCTTCGACGCAGTTGGACTGGCTTGGTTTTGGCTCGTCTTGAATTAGAGTGGCTACAGCAGTGTCTGCATCGGTCTGTCGCGTACGTGCAATTAAAAGTGTTTAAACGACATGCGCGTATGCGTGTATAAGCATTTAGTATACGTTTATCGAATATTTTTTTTATTTTTGCAAAATCCAAAGTAGCGATTGTGGCACCACACAAGTTTGGCGTAAGACACGAGAACCCTTCGAGTTCGAAGGTGATTGAGAATTTCGAAGGCCCTCGACTCGATGGCCATTGAAACTGGCCGTGTGACAGGGGTATAAAATAGAGGACAAGGAAAAACTATGACAGGTCTGCGGCTGCAGTTCGCTCAACTTAAGCGTCACGTGTTATCGCATAAGAGCACTGCATAGTTTGAAGTACGAAAAAAAAAGTAGTACTGGGTAGCAGGCATTTTACATCAATTCTGAAATCGAAAAGAGTCGCTAAGGCATCAAAAGTTTTTTTGTTGTTGTTGTTACAGGTCCCATTACCGTCTGACTTCGGGACTTCCTTCTGTATGATATACTGTACGTATGAAATATATTAACAAATAAAGACTGATTTTTATTCTGAATAAAAACACTATTATATCCCTATTTTCACTCATTAAACGTTTACGTTGACTGGGTAAACCGTAAAGCAATACATTTTCCTGGATAAACAAGTTTGTCTCAAATACATCACGTCCTGACGGTAGACGAGGATGCTTATTGCTGATTTTAGTTCTACAAGACTTCTTCAAACAGCTTACAACACGTAAATCCTAATCGTGTAATAAATGAAAGCTTGCTATAATGATACACTTTCTCCTGCTGGCACTATGCAGAGTTACAAAGGACCCATTTCGGGAAGACGTACGCAAATTTGTACGATCTTTCATTGAACGGTTCCCGTTCGATGACCATTCTCGACAGTCAATTACAAGATATATCCATTTCGGCTCTGGTGGCGCAAAATGACACCACTACACAAATGTCCTGCTCGCGCCTCAGTAGCGCGCCTCAGTTAATTTTTTTTGCTAGGATAGTTCCTCCGACATCCCTGTTGCCATCGGCATCAGTGTTCTCGCATTTCCACTGGGCTGTCCAGCCTAAGGAAGGAGCGGCAGCACGGTAGGCATAGCTTAAGAAGCCGAGGTGCAGCAAATATGTAGATTTATGTCTCACCAGACATACCTTCTTTCCCTCTAACATTTTTAAATGCTTTGTGAAACGCCTTTTTATGCTTATATCCGCGTCATAAATATTATTGAATGTGTCGAGGCTTCGCAGTGCCACATTTTTGATATGTGCGATTTTGATACCACCAGGGCTCAACTCTTGCCAGCGGTGGCCATTGAGAGATGATATTGCCACAGTCCCAATCAATCCACTAGCGCCATACCGCGGCCGAACTGTTTTAGATGGGACTTGCCATGCCTTGCGCTCTCGAGGGGCTAGAGGTTTTCGTCTTCTTCCTCGCTCGAACTCCCTGCTGTCCTGGACGCCTAGCACGTCTAATTAAACCTGGTTTTGAGTGCTTCGACCGTTTATCGGTGACAATATGAAATGTTTCTAGAACATATCTGCTAATCATTTTGAGGATGAACTTATACTGGTCAGCCTGTTGAATTGCTAATATTTCTCGCTTCATTAAGGCGAAATCTTGAATGAGCTTTTCGATGAAGTGGAAAATAGAAATTTTTCTATCGTACATATAGAAGGTAAATGCTCGGATCGAGCCAGGCAATGACAATGCGAACGATGGCGAACAGCATCCGCATCAAAGGAACAGTGAGAATAAATGAACCCGAGACCTTGCGCTTTTATTTATTTATTTTAACCTCTCTCTCTCTCCTGCGAACATAGGCAGCGAGCTGCAATAAGCGACCGTGGCATGCACCCTGCAACTCATGTCCCGCCGCTCGTGCAGCACGTGTTACGCTCCCCTGACGCTGGGGACAACGCAGAGTGTTTCGCCAGTTTTTCTTGAGAATACGTACATGTTGAGCTCATAATGAGGTTCTCCTCTCTCTTCTTGACACAGAGATATCCGTGCCGCGTAAGGCTATGAATTAGACGTAATTTCTTGTCGCCTATACAGAACAGCATTTGGTCAAGGTGCAGACACTAGAGATAATCTTCCTTTTTATGAACTCGCCTACTGTGAACACCTGGTTTGAAAACAGGCGCGAGCCAGGTGCACTGTGCCTCGTGCCTGCTGAACACTTCGATGTGCTGGGTTCCGCGCTAAGCGTTATTGAAGCGCTTTATAAAGATCGATAGAAGAGTGCGTTACAGATAAAAGGAACGCTGTCACATTGTCCACAGTCGCCTTCCAGGCAGGCTATGCAAGTTTTGAACACGTGTGCTGTTGACGTGACGTATATTCAGATGGAACACCCCCCTGTCTGCGACAAGAACGAGGAGAAATTATACATAACGCAAGGTGAACAGGAGAGAGCGGTATATTTTGTAGCAAGTGCGCAAGATCCATCTATCCCTTACAGAGTATAGAGTTCTCCACATTTCAAAACAAGACACTTTTTCGTTCACATATTTGTTGTGAGTTGCGGTGATCAAAGCGGCCCGTTTGGCATTTTACACCCACTGAACCTGTGTTGTCGTCATGCATATAAATCCATTAATACTTGCACCCTTCAGCTTTTAATTTTTACTGCAAGGTTATGGAGCCTACTGTCATTCCACCGTCAGCCGCACTTCGTGTGGAGTGCAGCATCTCTCCTCTTTCGCTTTCAGCGCTTTCCTGCTGCAAGACTACCGACTCTTGCACATGCCGCTCTGAATGCAGATGCACCAGGGCGTGCGAACGACACGCGCGTGCCGTCCGCGCCTCAGGAGGGAGAGAAGGCGCGAAGGAGGGTGCAGCATCACGAGCGAGCGCGAAAGGGATCTGGACACGTCGGCCAGCAGACGTCCGGGCCGGCGGCTCGCACGGCGCGACACTGCAACAGTAGCAGCAGCAGGAACGACAGCAGCCAAGGCAGTGTGGTGGCGACTGATGGCTGCGCTGCGGGCGGAGGCGTCATGGACGCGCTGCGCATGCCTCGGCCAGCAGCCAAGCGTGCTTCCACCTGTCCCATCTGGGAGCCCCCCCTCTATAGGCAAGTCAGGTGCAGCGGCGGCCGCAAGTCCAGCCCCCTAATCGGCCCCCGTCCAGATGTTGCCCCGGGCTACCGCGGGCACGCGTCGGACGCCAGACTGCGCGCCATTTAGCCAGCGGCGCACGCGTACGACGCCGCATACACCGGCGCGCCGAGGAGGCGTCGTGTCAAGGAACCGGGAATTACACGACGCGCCGGCGGCAACAGCTTGGCATCGCGCCCAGCTCCGGTGGGGGCGACTGGCCCCGGGTTAAAGGGTGGCCTCCCACGGGGGCCGATTAAAGGGAAGAGAGCGCACGAGCACACATGGGCCCGCGGAGTTACCAGGCGCTGCTTGGGCGACGCAACAGATGGAGGCGTAGCTGGAGCGTGGCGGTGGGCATCCAGAGCCACGTGTTTGCAAGGTTCCGGCTCTTTTGTTTACGCCGCACTCGGCGCTGCGAGGGCTGGGCGTGATTGAGGAAGAACGCTAAGGCGCTGCTTCCTTATGAGCCCGTGCGCCAGACGGCGCGTCGGAATACGAGGTCGAACAAAAAGTAGCGAGAAGAGGGGCCGCGAATTTGTT
The DNA here is from genome assembly GCF_052857255.1 of Amblyomma americanum. Taxonomy (NCBI): domain Eukaryota; kingdom Metazoa; phylum Arthropoda; class Arachnida; order Ixodida; family Ixodidae; genus Amblyomma; species Amblyomma americanum. The sequence goes on from NC_135497.1 coordinate 237,633,957, forward strand.
TAATTTGATCCACCTTTGGTTACTGAGTTGAAAATGCCGACCACTGCGCGCCGTGCGCATATTTGATGCTGAGTCAGCAGGTAGTCGGACATGAGAAGGGGGAGAAGCACTAGGAGAAGTCATTTGAACATGGCGCCTGAAAATTACGGACCGAAGGTGAGACAGACCTCGTGCGCTGACATCGTCCACCAGAGGCATAGAGAATCCTTGATAAAGAACGCAGTTATGTCCAATGGATACTGACATTCCAAACGTCGTTATCCAATGGGGGTAGCCAAAATTTCAGAACGTTAAAGCACTCTCGGGCTACATTTTTGCTCATCCAGAACTTAGTCGTACGCGTCTTGAATTACTAGAGCGCCCTTGCGTGAATTAAGCTCGTGGTAACCTATAACATCTCATCGCTCGTCTATTTTCTGGTATCGCCTGTAATGGTCACTATAACAAAAATTATTGTGGGACTGTAAAAAGAATGAAAAATAAAGTGTCCCTGCACGTGCCACTTAGTATAACGGGCTTTGGTCAATATGACAGCTGGCGCCTACGGTGCACAAATCACTGTTTGGAACTGCAGCGTGAGTTCTTTAGTGCAGTAATATATGCCACGAAAAAAGTTCCGCTGTGTACTTATCACTGACTTGGAGATTATATTTTCATCTCAGTTATAGCATAGTTAGTTCTCCAACTGGCTTTCGCACGAATAAGTCTTACTGACTTCCTTGAATTGGTGTCATGTCCCGCCTAAATTCCGCCCTACCATCTGTGTAAGGGGACTTTATTTTTTAGCAGGGGACCACAATGACACCGCGCGATAAACATGGACGTACTGGGGGCATACCACCGGGAACAGACAAATGGCGGGGCGCTTGTTTCTGATGCCATCCATGAGCTTCAATATGACCTCAAAATATGGCTCAGTCCATATTTGAAAATAAACCAGCAATACTAGCTTAGAATCTGAGGACAAGGTAAACAAAGTTTCCAGCCAAGTACGTGGCACTGTGACTTCATTTATGTCGCACATTCTTTAAGGTGCAGCTTGTATCGCCACTTTGCTTCAAATGACCATCGCTTGTTTATTTCGCTAAAAGCCCACCTTGGCGACCAAAGCTTCCCGAAACAATGAACAAGTTCAATTTGTTATGACGTGTTTAATTATTTCTGTGCTCAAAAACTAATCTAGCCTTCCCTAATGACTGCAAATACGCTCCATAGAACACAGTGACCTGCAAGATGAAATTAAGCTAATTGATCTTCCTTTCCATTCTTCCAGAAAAGCAAGATTAGTCATTCATACGTCTGTTTCCGTTCGCATCTGCTTCATTCGATCAAGAGGCTTTGAGCGTAAATAAGCTATTCAAGCTGTTTTACAGGTATTCCAATGTGCTCCGCCGTTTTTTCTGTGCATTTTCTTTAGATTAAAAGACATGCCCAGACTCACTGTACCTGGCGTCAGCGTTAAGAAATTCATTCAGGTTTTGGCACAGCGGATGTACCAGGTATGAAGTGTTCTCGTTTCAGCAAGTATTCAGGCCCAACGGTGGCTGGCGGCCGGGAGCTGTGGTATGAGCTCCATGTTTTGCAAGTGTTTGGACACCAGTTATCGTCGTACCGCATGACCAGCTTACAGGCCGCGAATAACAGCGTGAGGTTATTATGACTGGGCGCTTGACGCAGCAAGGATTACACATACACCTTCACGAGACCTAGATGAAGAAGATCAAGTGTATAACAAGAACCTTCGCCTTCAGAATGATGGATGAGTACATCCGCGCCACGCGAACCAGAGTACATTGAATAAATAGTACGCATCCCCTTTTTCAGCTGGTGACGCACACGCAAAATAGGTCAGAAGGAATTCCTGCAGTGCGTCACTCACCTAAGTTTGCTCGAAACTGTTATCAGGTGAATTCAAATTGGAGCCTCATTCGACATGCCTACAGCGGATAAACGAAGCGTTAAAGTGTTAAAGCTAAACGGAGGAGAAACCTTCTCATTCATATAGTTACTGTCGTGGCATCTGAAAGTCTCTGTTACTGGCTGATGTGGCTGACCTGGGCATGACGCGCTTCGTCACCTAGTCCTACACAAGGAGTAGTGCTAAAATACGGCAAGTTCCACTACAATATAGTGATGAGCAAGTCCTCGAATTTTTGACAGCCGTCGCGGATAGCTCAGCTCATCGTCGGCTAAGGTATCAGAGACAAGAGCACGGAGTGGTGGAATCCCGTCCACTGCACGCAGTGTACGAGGGTTGCTCCTATGCTACAAACCTGACCCATTTGCAGTTGTGCTATAATTTTGTTCTGTGCATGACAGGTGTCCGAGTAGTAAGCATGACGAATTACAGGCAATAGAGGCCGTTGTTTTACAGTGTCAGCCTGGGATTTCTTAACTTTTTTTTAGTGGGGGCGAAACTGCGAGTTTGTTTTATTTATTTATTTAATGTTTCATTTACATATTCAACTTTATATTTTGTTAATATTTCTTATTGTTTTGCACGGTTCCAGGTTATATCTGTTAATGCTTAAAAAAGTGAAATGGGAAGCTTTATAGATGTGCACACACAGAGTGATCGACTACATTAGAAAAGTTTGTGCATGACCTTTTTTAGTTCTGCTAATAATGCTCTTGAACAAGGGTGAGACAGCCAACCATTTCTGCTGGGACATGATTGGGTTAGGTTACTCAAACGAAATGCTTTACAGCTGGCTACGAAGCCAGCTCAGCCCCACTGCTTTAGGGCTCTGCCCCCTTTAGAGAAATGTTTGGCCGGGGGGAGGGGGGGGGGGCGACAACCTTCTTGGACCCCTCTTGTTCCGGAGTCCCTGGCGTCAGCTGTGCTTAGCTCGTTCCTCAAAAACGTGGCGTCGGCGGTGCCATCCGCACCTCCCCTTGAGCACCCTCTGTCGGAAGCACCCTCCGGTGGGTGCATCTCCGGGCACCCAACGGTAAAAAATGCATCTTCGACATTCCAGCCCAGCATCCCCTTCAGCATTTACCGCATACGAGGCGTATGCTGTAACCCCTCGGGACCAGCTGCGGTGCACTATTGGTTACAGCGTTAGCTATGCTGTTTCCTCGGTTTTGCGACGTTGGCTTCGACGTCCGCAAGCCCACCGTCGAGCACCCACGGTTAAAACTGCACCTTCGGGCACCCACCGAAAAAAAAATGCACCTCCGACGCACGAGCCCAGCTCCTCCGACCCAGCACCTCCCTCACCTCCCAGCACCTACCAAATGCGACGCGGTGGCCTTGTTGCTCGAGCATCCGCTCTAATATATTAGCTTTAATACGTCTCCATTTCTTCGCGATCACAAGACAGCTAAGGCTGCATCATTCACGTTACAAACTCGCAAACGTCCAGCGATTTTTCTCATTGGAAGTTTGTAAAAAAGTAGAGATGGTGGTTCAGTGAGAAAATGCAGCACGTTAAGTAGGCAGCTGCGATTAAACTTCGGGACAAGAACTTAAGTTTAACAGAAAACCGCTATAATATTTCTGTAACTTTAAGGGGCCTTGCTGCGTCATATGGTGCCGTAAAAAGGTGGTTTCAGGAAATTAAATGTGAACCAACACCATGTGAAAATGAGAAACTGGAGAGGAAACTTAAGCTCCGCCTTAAGGGTACGAGGTGATAGCTAATGGGTTAATGCCCATATATGTAGAATTGGTCATTATCTACTTAACATTCATAGATCTATTTGGGTCCTCATACCACTACTGGTGCATATGGTGCAGCGGTTAAGCGAAGCGCCACTGCCCTGCGACGGCAGGTGCTGCCACCGGTGGGACTTGTGCCATCCGGGCAGCTCTTACCAGCAACCTTTCGCAACCAATCGTTAATTTAACTGTCATCTGCCACGGTGTGCAGTTTGCTTACAATCCGGTGGGCGGGTTGTGATGACGCCACAAAGTCATGTGACCTAGCTGGCCCACCTACCTCCTAGGTTGCTTCTCTGGGGATTTTTCGCTTACGGTCAGCGACGCGGACGACGCCGCCGGATTTTCTTCAGACACGAGCTCTCTAATGCTGTCGCCTTAATATGGCGGCAGTTCATAAATAAAAACTCGGACGACGATTAACTTACCATTAAGAGTACAATGCGGTAGCGTTAGAGATCCCCCACTCAAGTACTCCTTCTCTATGATAGATACGAAGAACTCAGGGAGTCCTCATACCACTACTGGTGCATGTGGTGCAGCGGTTAAGCGAAGCGCCACTGCCCTGCGACGGCAGGTGCTGCCACCGGTGGGACTTGTGCCATCCGGGCAGCTCTTCCCAGCAACCTTTCGCAACCAATCATTAATTTAACTGTCACCGGCCACGGTGTGCAGTTTGCTCACAATCCGGTGAGCGGGTTGTGATGACGCCACAAAGTCATGTGACCTAGCTGGCCCACAAAGTCATGTGACCTAGCTGGCCCACCTACCTCCTAGGTTGCTTCTCTGGGGATTTTTCGCTTACGGTCAGCGACGCGGACGACGCCGCCGGATTTTCTGCAGACACGAGCTCTCTAATGCTGTCGCCTTAATATGGCGGCAGTTCATAAATAAAAACTCGGACGACGATTAACTTACCATTAAGAGTAAAATGCGGTAGCGTTAGAGATCCCCCACTCAAGTACTGCTTCTCTATCATAGATACGAAGAACTCAGGGAGTCCTCATACCACTACTGGTGCATGTGGTGCTGCGGTTAAGCGAAGCGCCACTGTCCTGCGACGGCAGGTGCTGCCACCGGTGGGACTTGTGCCATCCGGGCAGCTCTTCCCAGCAACCTTTCGCAACCAATCATTAATTTAACTGTCACCGGCCACGGTGTGCAGTTTGCTCACAATCCGGTGAGCGGGTTGTGATGACGCCACAAAGTCATGTGACCTAGCTGGCCCACCTACCTCCTAGGTTGCTTCTCTGGGGATTTTTCGCTTACGGTCAGCGACGCGGACGACGCCGCCGGATTTTCTGCAGACACGAGCTCTCTAATGCTGTCGCCTTAATATGGCGGCAGTCCATAAATAAAAACTCGGACGACGATTAACCTGCCGTTAAGAGTACAATGCGGTAGCGTTAGAGATCCCCCACTCACGTACTCCTTCTCTTTCATAGATACGAAGAACTCAGGGAGTCCTCATACCACTACTGGTGCATGTGGTGCAGCGGTTAAGCGAAGCGCCACTGCCCGGACAGGTGGCTGTTTCAAGCACAGCCACCGGTAGGGCTTTTGAGACCAAGGTTGCTCCTCCCGATCTGCCGTAAGGCTCTGTTTTGCTCAGGTGGTCCTTCGGGAGGCTGTCTGTCTCTCGACCAACCAGCTGAGTTAATTAATGAATTAATGAATTAATTTCATTGTTACCTGCGCATCGGGGCATTTGGGTCTCCTGCTTTTTCGTGAGGCGGACGCATGCCGGCTGTTCCTGCGAACGGGACATACAGTGCTATGGCATTAAAGTTCCTGATTCCTTACTGTATCCTGCAAAGGAATAGCGGCAGCAGGCCAGACTGCAGACGCCTCGCTGCACTCATGGTATACGGAGTCACATACTGCAAAATTTACCACTGCACTTCATAGGCACACGATAACCGAACTGGGCCGCATATTTAGATAGGCGACACGATGCAGGTCGTTTCCAAACATTTAACCCAGCAGTGCGCAATTGAGCATGTTTGTTTTTGCGTCAGCGCTCCACACTCGCTATCGCCATTGCAGCGTCTTTACAGCAATCAGCTGCTGAGAACAAGGACGCAGAGGTGAAATCCCGTCTTCCGTTTTCTGCGGCGTTCGCGTGCGGACCATAAAAAATACACGGCACCATAAATACACGGCCGGAGCAGCTGCGCATAGCCTCCGCCGCTGGCGCTCCGTCGAAGGTCAAAGGTTGAGGCTTCGCACATACCTCGGGATTTTCATCTTGGCTAGTGATGTAGTGCTTTTGCATCAAAATAGGTTTCCTAATATTGCCGGTGCAGTAGATTCAGCATCTCTAAAGAGACCATTTCTTACGCACTGTGCTGTTTTTCCCCAACTTTGGTTGCGAATAACTTTAAAAATCTTGCAAGGACTCGGCTGAACATATTTACAGGATCTTTCTAATTACCGTAGAGGGCGTGCAGTTATTTTTGTCAATTTCTTTGAACTAATATTTCTCCTAAAGCATCACAAATTGGTTCACACAAAGATTTCTTTCGTAAATTTTTTTTTTTTTGGGGGGGGGGCTTTACCTAAGGATTTCTTTCGTAACTTTGAGGGGCATTTGCCAAAGGAAAGAAATAAGCAATAATTATGACTAGTTTAGATTATGCGTTATGATGTGGTATGGTGTGTTATTATGTGTTCTATGCAGTTTCATTAGCGCCAGTTACCGTGATGCAGCCAGTTAATAAAAAGCATCAGCTAACTCGAATTTCTTTCACTGATAATTCAATGATAAATGTTTTCCGAATAAGGAAGTATTATTGCTCAAATTTCAAGAAACCGCTGCGCAACAAAGATTTTAGATGACGAATAAAAAACTTTTTAAACATTTTTTTTATTCTGCTCAAGTATTCGACATTATGTCAATATGAATAATCATTACAGCATGTTGAATGCTGCAGTTTTGTCGCTGCAGTCGCAGCATGGCGCGTCAGTTGCTGCTGACAGGAGAAGAGGGCGCGCGTGTGCAAAAGTAACGTGGCCTGGAATTTGGTGCAAGACTACATACCACTGTCGGGAACATCGCACTAAGAGGCGGGGGCTTCATTTCATTCACAAAGTCGTTAAATCTTTCTAGCTGGTCTTTTATGTACTTTGTCTAGCGTTTTGACCGGCAGAAGTATAAATGTTCACATACATATTACGCAAACTCAAGCACTACCTGTACCTCACGGAGTACATCGTTACTGGGCCAATTGCGGGGACTTCACACCATACATTGTTAATTTATTTAACTCGTAACTGCCCATCCGGAAGAAACCTGCTAACCTTTATACATGTTGCAGAAAACAGGTTTCTTCACAGCTGCAGCATGTGCCGTGCCTTGCAGAAGAATCTCATAGATGTGCTGTATTTTAAAGTAGTATTATAGAAAAAATTTATTATGCCAATGAATAGTCACACATTGGAGAGTACCAGGACAGAATACAAAAACAATATTAAAAATGTTTGAAAGCTTTCTTTTTTTCTCAGAATCCAAAATCATTGCTTTTTTGTGGTTTCGTGCAGTTTGAGTAATAAAATGTCCTTATGTACAAAAAATATGCTAGCGAATTTTACATAATTTCTTAGTAAACTGCGCATAGAATGCAGTGTAAACTAACCATAATTATGGTTAACTTGTTTCCCAAGGTAGATACCTCCAAAATTAGCGAAAAAAGCTTAGTGTGACCAGGCTTTCGAAAATTTCGTAAAACAATAAAACTAAGAAACTGATAAAAATAAATTGGTGCACTATAGAGTAATTAGAAATGTCCGGTAAAAATTTTCAAGCATGTTCTACCAAGATACTTAATTATTCGTAACCAAATTTGGCCATAAGAGCAACGTGCGCGATAAATGGCCTATCTAGAAGTGTTCTACGAACTACACCAGCATTATTAAGAAACATGCTTGAATGCTTATAAATGTTCATTAATGCACCATATGTGAACAGATTATAAAAATGTACAAAAAAATTGTCACCATCCGTAGTTCTGTGGTTCTGTGATTTCTGCGATTTGCGCACTAATATTTTTATATCTGTAAAATATATGCCACCGACTTTTATATTATTTTATTAAATAAGATTGTGTAGAATCCACCGTGAATTGGTTGCGGTTGCAGCTTCTTTCCAGTTTTAGATAAAAACCTTCAAAACTAGCTAAAAAATTTTCGGGCGCTTTCGGGCGTCACAGCTCCTTGGAAGTGTTACGACAAAGTTCACTTGTTTGACGAACCGATATTTTGTGGCAGCGCCTTTACTCGATTTATTACAGTCGCGTTAGAAGCGGCGGAATCAAGTCGGGGGTCCCACGCTTGCACGGCCACTGGCCATTTATCACAATGCTTGCGCGACCGGTATTGCCCTCCCCGTTAATGATGGACAAACAAGTTTTAGCTCTTTAGAAAGATAAATCTATTTATGCTTCATCAGTTTGTTTTGCTAATATATAGCAATAATTGTTGATTGATACGAGTAGAGTAAGCAATAAACGTGGTTCATATTGTCACATTGGCGTTAAGCGGCCGAGAGTCGCGTTGGCGTTAAGCGGCCAAGAGTCAGCAACAGCGTAGCCCTGGACGAGCGCTTCTAAAACACTTCGTTCTCCTCTTCTCGATAGGCGCGTTCGTCTGCACGAGCGCAGGCGTCATTAGCCCCCTCCTCCGAAAGCATCGACCCGATGCTGAAAAAAAAAAAAAGCAGGGGGAGTTAGGGTGTTCTTGCGTAGTATGGCTTCAGGCGAACCACGTGGACCACCTCGGACCGGTGGTGGCGTCGAGATTGTTGAGTCTCATAAGGGACGACTTCATAATTCAGGGCTCCAAGGCGTCGCACAATTTGGTAAGGACCAAAGTAGCGGCGCAAGAGCTTTTCACTCAGTCTGCGCCGTCGGATAGGAGACCAAACCCAGACAAGGTCACCTGGGTGGTATTCCACATGCCGCCTCCGTAGGTTGTAGCGCTGCACGACCTGGCCCTGTTGGTCCTCAATTCGAACCCCTGCGAGTTGGCGTGCAACTTCGGCGCGTTGTAAGAAGGACGCAGCGTCGTCATTTGCATGATCGTCGACATGAGTCTTTCTATTGCTATAAAAGCGGAGTGAAAAACAGCATCTCTTTGTTTTAGCACTCGGAGATTAGACAGCCATTCTAGCTCTTTCGTTTATAGAGAACGAAAAAAAAAAATAAAGGAAAGCTAACTGTTCCTTTCTTCGTCCATAAACTAGGCCAAACGGTGTCATGTTGGTTGTTTCCTGCACGGCTGTATTGTACGCGAACGTGACGTAGGGTAGGACGACGTCCCAGATATTACGTTCCACGTCCACGTACATTGAAAGCATGTCCGCAGGCGTCTTGTTTATACGTTCCGTCAGTCCGTTAATTTGGGGATGATAAGAAGTAGTCCTACTGCGACTGCTGTGACTGAAAATTAGAATCAAAACTTATGGAGCACCATGACGTAAGACGATTTGATGAACAAAAAAACTGGGCTACTTCGATGGCGGTGCTACTTTGAAGAGATGCTGTCTCCGCATAACGTGTGAGATAATCAGTGGCTACTATTATCCACATTTTTCCGGAGCCTGATGTAGGCAACAGCCCGAGCAAGTCCATGCCGACTTGTTCAAACGCTCGTCTGCACGAGCGCTGGCGTCAATATAACAATTCTTTTGTTCGACTTCCCTGCTTGCGTGCAGTGTTTCTGAAAAACTACTGCACAAAAAAAAAAGAGGGCTGGTTCAGCGGCGTTTAAATGAAATGTTAACCTCGGTATGTGCGGAGTGTGTTTTTGGCTGCAGTGGATAGTTATTGAGAACCGGTGCTCTAAAAAAGATAATTAGGAATCACAAAAATAAGGAGTATTTGAAGCTTAATAGCTTTCAATCTAATTGATAAAACACGCGCATATCTGGCACTTGTGTGGCAGGTGTATATTTTGTTAAGTGCGCAAAATTCATTTGAACTGTACACAGTAGTTCATTAGCTTTCATTGTCAAAAGTAACCAACATCGCGAAAACACATCTAGGCTAGCTAGGTTCCTAGCTAGGTTCTAGGCTAGGGTTTCAAGGTCTCATTCAAAGACCGGCGAAATCGGTGATTGGGGGCCTTAGTGGTAGCGCACTATAAAATGACGGACTGCTTAACTCCCCTTAAGAGGGCACTCCGATAGCGGTGTGTTCTGGATCCACTGAGCACGGATGGAAGATGATGAAGACGACGACATGCAATGCATGCCGGGCGAGAGAGAGAGAGAAAGAAAGACAAACGGAAAGGCAGGGAGGTTAACTAGGCAGCGCCCGGTATGCTACCCTACACGTGGGAAGGGTAACGGAGGGAGAGATAGGCAGGGGAGAGAACAAAGGGAGATGAACACTTTTCCACATGTCCGTTGGCCATTAATTACTTGCAGGGTACACAGGGCACACACTGATAGTTCACAACCTTGCACTCAGTCCTGAGTCCTTCAAGAACTTGAAAACTGCCTTCAAAGCTGTCCTCTGCGATGAAGGCTTACTCCAAGGACCCAGAATCTTGGCTTCAGTAAGGGGCCGAGGATCTGAACGGCAGAGTGTTGCAGCCAGGAGTGCACGCTCACGCTGAAACCGAGGACAGTTACAAAGAAGGTGTTCTATAGTTTCGTCGCACCCACAGATCTCACACGCAGGAGAGTCTGCCTTTGCGATTAAGTGGGAGTAGGCATTTCTGAACGCCACTCCCAGCCACAGGCGACACAACAGCGTAGCATAGCAGCGGGAGAGGCCGGACGGAGGACTGAGTTGGAGGAAGGGGTCTAGGCGGTGCAGACAGCATGTGGAGTTGCTAGTAGAAGACCATGACGCTAAAAAGCTCTCTTCGGCCAAGCATTCGCCGATGTCTTGCTGCGTCGGCTCAAGTCAACGGTATCTGGACAATGTTGGCACTGCCGTGAGCCGCTCGAGCTGCAGCGTCAGCTGCGTCGTTTTCGATAATGCCGCGAGAGAGTGGTAGTTAAACACGAGGGGTGATCGGTAGCGGCGATCGGTGGTGATCGGGTGGCGATCGGGGGATGATCTGTGGTGGGAGGAAGAGGAAGCCGTTCTGAACGGCTGTGTGTTGGAATGCTTCTAGCTAGAAACAGCGCATCGGCCGTTGGCCGAGGTCTCCCGATATCTGAAGTTGTCACGGACTCGTACAAAGTTGTCCTCCCTCGACTACCTACCGGTAATGTTGTCCTCAACACCGTCTTTCTGCATGCTGACCTCAAGGGTCGCCCATACCGTGCTCCCGACTTCCGAGACGCGCTTGCGCAGATTGTGGACCTCCGTGAGATTCTGTGTATTGGCCAGTACCAAATGAGCCACGTTTGGATGGTTACCTGCGAGAGCAGCTCCTCAAAACAGAAGCATATTGACAAAGCAGAGCTCCCCGTCAAAGGTCTAAAATGTATCGTGTTTGACCCGGACACCAAAAACGTGAAGCTTAAGCTTCTTTGGCTCCCGCGCTATATGGAGCACCGGGGGATTGTGGAAGCTTTGGAGCCTTTTGGAACTGTACAAACTATCGAGCGTGAAGAGTGGCGGTGCCCCGGAATGGAGCACATGGAAACAGCGAACTGTGAAATCTCGCTCACGCTCAAGGACGGAGTGTCAGCAAGTACAATACCTCACACGCTCAACGTTTTCGGGGTACAAGCTTCAGTTGTGATCCCAGGCAGGCCTCCGCTGTGTCTTCGTTGTAGCCGTGTGGGCCATGTACGGCGTCAGTGTCGTACGCCTCGATGCACCCAGTACCGACGCTTTGGGCACACAGTAGACAACTGTGTTATGAGTTATGCTGACAGGTTACGCCAAGGCATCTGGGCACATGAGGATGAAGTGGTGTCTGAGCACATTATGGATGTGTCGGATGTTGTGGAAGCGTCGGGTAAACTGAGCCATGAGCTCCAAACAGAAGATGGACCAAAGGCGTCTGCACCAAATAACGGCAAGGATCCGCCTGCAAGTACGGACAAACAGGAATCCCCGTCTCTAGACCCAAAGCCACCGGACCCGGGTCTGTCCGGGTCTGCTACTTTGAGTCCTGTGCTTGCTGCTCAGGAGCCACCTGTCACCCCACGATCACGAGAGCAGAACGCCCATGCTGTAGAGTCAGTGGAGGCGCTTCAGCCAGTGAATGTGCCACATGCCTTCTGTGCTGGCGATGTCCCTTCGTCGCCGGAGTGCAGCAGTGTGCCGCCTGAAGTGTCAGCTTCTAGTGTGATCGGTGCCCCGTCGGCTGTCAGCGTGGATGTGAGTGATGTGGAACACTCGGCTTCATGGGCCTAAACCTTGGCTGTCTCAGAAGAGGCGATGGACAACAGCGCACCTTTGAAGCGTCCTGCAGATTATGAGGTGTGCGTCGATGGCGATGAGCAGAAGGCACCTGGTGTGGTGGCATTGGGAAGGTTCACCTCAAACCGAAGGGAGATGTCTGCCCTACAGGCCGCCGATTTGCAGATCGGCCGCCCCAGTAAACGGGACGGCCTTCAATAAGACAAGCACCAAAAATGGCAGGCGTCACAGCATTTCATGTCGCTACCCTTAACATTCGGGGTTTGCGTAATCGTTGAAGGCAACATCAGTTACGGTATCTTTTAAACAAATGGGATGTGAGTGTGGCAGCCATCCAGGAAACCAAGCTGTCCTCTGATGAGGAGACTGAAGCTGCTGTCGAGCCTTTTTTGTCAGAATTCAATGTTATCGTTAGTCACTCGAGAGGCTTAGCAGGTGGGTACATGCTATTCCTGGCCAACACACTGGGGATTACTGCCGTGTCGTATAGCACAGATGATGACGGGCGACTTATCTGCTGTGACCTCGCAATTTCGGGTGTACAGTGGCGAATTGTTTGTGTTTATGCCCCTGTAAAGCAAAGCGATAGAAGGCTATTTTTCCTGCCATTAGTAGACCATTTGTCCACGGATCGTAAAATTATGCTGTCGAGTGATTTCAACTGTGTTTGTAGGGATGAAGACCGAGCAGTGTTAAGTAAGCGATATGACCCTAGTGCTGCGTTACTCACTGATTTGACATGCGAATACAACCTGGTGGATGTTGGGCAAGATAAGTAACATAACATTCATTTCACTCATTTTCAGTGCTCTTCTAGTGCTCGGCTTGACAGGATTTGCGTTTCAGCCGACATGTTATCCAGCGTTTTTGGTTACTGGGTGCAGCCCATATTCTTCAGTGATCACTGCATGGTGTCTCTTCAGACAGGGAGGTACAGTCGGCGCATACTCCATCCTCGATGGGAGCTGTGGAAGCTGAATAGCTGCCTACTCTCTGATGAAACCTTCAAACGTGCTGTATCTAATTGCTTGAAGGACACATGGCCACGCCTCTCAGTTTTGCAAAAATGGGACTTATTTAAACAAGAAACAAAAAACACTGCTATTGAAGCCTCAGCAAGAGTCGCGTTTTTGAAGAGACATCACCTTCGAGAGCTCGGCCGTACTTCAGTTGAGCTACATGAGTTAGAGAGGATTAGCCCAGGTGCCTATGTAGAAGATATCACTGCTGTAAAAGCAGAGCTTCAGCAGTTTGAAACCGAAAGATACAAAGGGGCCTTGATAGGATCGAGGACCCGTAGATTTCTGGATGAGCAACCATCTCGTCGGGTCCTGAGTGATGAAAGGCAGACTGCTCTAGCTAAAGAAATATTGGAAATTCAGTATGGTGGTTGCACATATAGCGATGGTCCTGGTATCATTGAGGCTTTCTTTGACTATTATCGGAAGCTGTTTGGTGGTTGTGCGGGATCAAATGTAACATCATATTACAATCACTTATTCGAAGCCTTGCCCCGACTTGACGATGAGCAGCGTGCTGTAGAGGAGGGGCCTATCACTTTGGACGAAATTAAACCTGCCATTTCTGACCTGACGGCTCAGAAATCTCCTGGGCCAGATGGCATTACTAGCGAGCTCTATAAAACATTTTCCACTTGCCTAGCGCCTGTCTTGATGGAGGTTTTCCAGGCTTCTTACGATGTTGGTTTTTTGCCCCCACTTTCTATTCTGGGCATACTATATTAATTCCAAAAAGCACAGATTCAAATCGGTGGAAAACAGTTGAGGGATATCGTCCAATTTTCCTCTGTAATGTAGATTACAAACTTTTTGCAAAGGTTCTTTGCAATCGTCTGCAGCTAGTTGTCGCTCACTTAATAGGCATGCATCAGGTCTGCGGTATCAGAGGCTGCAGCATCCAAACTCATATTCATATTGCACGTTCAGTAGGGGAGACAGTATCAGATGAGATCGGACAAGTAGCTCTAATTCAGATTGACCTTGCCAAGGCCTTTGATAAAGTTCGTCACGATTTCTTGTTTGTGGCCTTAGAGCATGCAAATATTGGAGATGTTTTGCTTAGGGGCATAAGACTGCTATAAGGAGTCCTATACAAGGCTAATTGTTAAACCAAAAGCTAACGAAACCTATTCCATTGAAATTATATGTTCGCCAAGGCTGTCCCTTATCGCCTTTGTTGTTTGTCCTATATCTTGAACCCCTTTGCTTCAGTATTATTAACTGCACATCTATCCGTGGTTTTTCCTTGGCACAGTGTGAAATTAAGATTTTAGCCCATGCAGACGATGTCGACCTCTTCTGTTCTGACAAAGAGTGTGCTTGAGGCATTGCATTTGACTGAACAGTTTTGCGAGGTATTAGGTGCGGCTCTTAATCTAGATAAATCTTAGGGGTTTTGGTCGGGCCATTTGGGTACAACGCCAAGTCAGTATGGTGGCATAAGCTGGGACTGCGGGCCCCTTCACTACCTAGGGGTTCCTCTTCCCCAAATTCGCAACAGTGGCGCCTACTGGCATTCTCAGATAGTCTCCAGGAGGCGACAAACCCAGGCTTGGATGGGTAGGGAACGGTCAGTGTTTGCTCGGGCTCAAGTCTGCAACATTTTTTTTATTTGCAAAACTTGCCTATGTGCTACAGGTTCTCCACTGTACGAGGAAGAACGAAGAACGTGCAGGTGATGCACAGAATATTTGCTACATTCGTATGGCGTTACCATTGGGAACCCATGCGTCGCGATAACCTATTTCTTTCTCTAGAGTCCGGAGGAATCGGCCTTGTTCACTTATTCGTGCATCAGCTTGTCTCGCGTTTTTTTTCTTTTCAAATCTTCAAACCACCATTTTCTAGTAGCCGTGCTTATTAGGCGTCTCAGTGCTCATTTGCTTTCCTATTCGCACCGACGGGACACACTCGTGAGGGGCCTTTATGGGGATTCCTTAAAGAAGTTGCTGACACCTTCAATTTCCTCACTGTGCGCTTTTCTTTAGGCTACCTGTATAGCCTCTCCAGAAGGCAGATGACTCAGGCACTTACAGAGTATTTGTTTCCTGTACCGTTGTATCGGCAACATTTTCTGGAGTTCCTTGACACCACTGTTTTAAAACGTGTTAGGCGAATGTGCATTTCTTCTGCCGCGAAAACATTCTTTTTTAAGCTGCACACGTCAACGCTGCCTGTGAAGGCATGGCTTCATGCTAAGGAGATGCTTGCGCCATGGACGGTGAATTGTCGCCTGTGCAATACACGAGAGACAATTGCCCATTGTTTTGTTCTCTGCATTGGTGCTATCTTCTTCTGGGACATTTTACAGCGAACAGTTAAGAAGGACATTGACATCACATCCTACAGTATTCGTTCTTTGCCCGCGCAGAAAAACAGTGCTCTGCCATATGATCTATTTATGTTGCTGGGACTATTTAGTCTCTGGAAGAGCCGCATGATGGACCGCCACGCCGAATCACCACGGTCGTCGAAATCTTTGTTTCGTGACCAATGCGCTTTGGTGCGGGGAGTATGTGCTGCCATGCAAGAGCCGCCTAGCTGGCTCCCCTATCTGGATGCGTGTGTGTGTCTCCCAGACTTTTGATGTTTTGGAAGGAGGGCTCATGCAGGGGAGCGATGGCTTGGTGTTTTGTGGCGTAAGCATGCTTAGACATTATTTTCGGCACTATTTCCATGCAGTAAAGAAAAAAAGTGGCGGCGACAGCATAGGGCTCTCGTGCAGTGGCCAGCGAGGCTCATCTGTTCGCGCCGCCGTGGGTTCGAAACCCAGGCGCGGTGCAGTCGCGGCAATTTTTTTTCTGCAGGTCTAGCTGGCTTCAAACACTCAAACGGATTTTTTTTTTAGATTTGGAAGCCTTAGGACTAGCGCACTAAAATGAACCCGTGCCTTAAAGGGGCTCTGAATCGCCTTCCGAAGAGAGCACATTAACTCACTTAATCACTGCACTGTGTTGCCATGAAAACCAGAGCCAAGTAATACTCTTCTACACGCAGCAGACGACCCACAATCACGCGTCAAAGTTGGCGAGCCTTTCCCGGCGACTTTTTCACGCTCGCACCCTCCTCCGTCCCCCGCATCTGCGTAGACAAGGTGAGAAGCGGCCATTGGTTAGATTCTTTCAGACGTCAGGCAGCTACAGTGGCCGCGGCCAATAAGCCGCTTATCTCCGGCGGGTCGGGAAGCTCCGCTCCTAGAGGGGGGTCGGCGAAGGAGCGCCTGCCTTCCAGCATGCAAAAAGTGACGAGAGGAGAGGGAAAGGCGCGAAGACGCTGAAATTCAAATTTCAACTACAGATAACTCAGCTTCTACAAAGCGCATTTAAAAAATCTTTGCTGGACACTATTCGTGAAGCGTCGTGCTTCAATATCCCAGGCATGCCGCAACTTTATTAGAGCCCCCATCACAGCCCTTTAAAGGAACCGTACCATCGCCTTCAGGAATGCTCAGGAATCTAGCAGTGAATGCACCAAAGGAGTTGGTTTTAAATCATCTGTTATGGCACTGGAGCTAAGCTTCAGGCAGCCACTGCACCACTGTACAGCATTTCGTCAAGCAGCAAGCGTTTATTTTCCTATTTCACTGTCGCGCTATAGCAGTAAGGCAAAACGTCCCATAAAAAAAACTCTGCACTACAGTGCCGCAGGAAGTGCTCCCGAAGAACATCACGCAGCTGAAGAAAGGAGGCAATACAAAATCGCCTACCGCTGCTATAAGACGTCAGCGAAGAAAACGGGTGTGTGTCACCTAAATGTCTGACGTGTCCCTTTGATCTGTAGAGCTGCATGCCACTTCCCGCAGCGAGAGCTAGAAACAACACTGTTCAGGCGACTTCTTTTTTTTTTTTACTGGAGCCTTAGGATTAATAGCATGACAGAGTAAGGAACGTTTATAAATTTTGAGCTGATTGAATTTCGCTAGCATACGTCATTCGTTTGCAACAAAGTTAGCGCGTGCCAAAATGCGCAGAGTTCAGACCCTGAACTGTGGCATCTGAAAGGTGGGATGGGAGGGCTACATGGAGTGAGCAAGTTCGTAATCACGTTAACGAGCTTTGCTGGCTCTGCAAACAGCCAATATGATACATTGTAACTAATTACAAGACGACAACTACTCGCAGAAAAAGAACCTCGGAAAATGCTAGAAAAGGCGTTCCGGTGAGCCGTTTTAAATCCTGGCGTGAGTGACTGTTTGACAACACCATCAGCCGAGCTTAGGGAACGAGCCAGATAAACAGCGCTGACAACGGCCCCTTCTGGCGAAGCTATAAGCTGCGGTTTTGTTTTCACAGGGCGAATGCGGAGCTTCATCGCTTGCCCAGTCACGAAGCTGCCTTCGCTCTTTGGCAAGAGTGATTGGCAGTGCGCAGCTTAGTTAGAATAGCCAGAAGCCTTCTACGAGGCTCAGAGTGGCCGCCAAGTAGCGCGGTGGGAAAAAGGGCGCGCCTCTCGTGACTACGCCGCTCGCATCCAGCGAGCGATGGGGTCAGGGGCCAGGCGTGAGCAGCAGCCACCGCGATACGCCCGTGCAGAGGGCCCCTGTGCTTACAGCCCCTGTGCTCACGGACCAACGCTTCGCGCCTCGAGAACAATGAGCTCATATTGAAAGAGTTGTCTCTCGCAAAACAAGATGGTATCTAGCCTGTCTGCGAGTAAACGTTGGACTTTAGTAGTCCTCTTTTTTTTTTAAGTTCGAGCCTCTCTGATATCTTGTTCACTACATCCTGGCGTCTTGGAGCAATAAACACATCCGTAAACAAGGAGGAACAAGAGGGGCCACGGGGAGTGTCCAGCGATGAAACAAGGCAGGCTTCTCGATAAAGGATCCCACTATGCAAAGTTTACGGATGAAACTAAAGGTATATGTAGCGACGTGCTGCAGATTTATTTATCGCACTCACGAAGCGATTAGAGCATGGCTGAAAGCGGAATGGAATGTCGTTACTTCCAACCTGTGCAAAACGTAGGGCTAACGCCGGCTATAGCAGTTCGCGCTTCGCAGCAGCCTTTTTCCATGCTTTGTTTCTGCTTTTTTTCACTACAGTCCTGTTACCTAGCTGTCTGTCGGTGACTTCATGGGAAAAGCAATAAACGAAAGAGTTTTAAGACAGTCCTGCCAGCTTCGACGTAGCCTTCTTTTCCGTGTAAAACTCGATTCTTCCTGGTTTCCGCACCACGACAGAACTTCTCAGAATCTGGCTAGAAATGAAGCCAATGTCATCGCGTAAACTGCCTTTCCGAATTCCTTTAGAGAATCGAACTGTACCGCGCGGGAACAATCAGCAACAGTGATTTTATGACTAAAACAAGCGATAGAGGAGAGGTTAATTCACTTGGCGACAAACCGGTTTACCACCAGAACTGGTTTTCGTGACTAAATACATATGGTTACCCTTCAACTGGGCGCGATAGTTCGTCCTCAGAATTTACAATTCAGAATAAGTTTATTGGTGTACAAAAGAAATAACACGGACAATTTATACAGAAGTTGACTTCTTGAACCCGTCAGCATAGTACATACTTAAGAGCACTTAATTCTGCCAGTTACTAGTCCCTTAGCCTTCTTTATTGATTTTATTTTATTTTTTTAACGGAAGTCTATCCGTTTCGGCACGGACAGCGGCGGTGCTCTCAGTGGTTTTAGGTGATAACCAGCTGCACTTCGAAAAAAAAAAAAACTAGTCGCATCGCCGTAGAGGCCTTTTCGCACGACTTTTGTGCCCTGTAATGCTTCGCGGTTCGTCCCCCCTTTTAGTCTCTTTCTCAGTAATTAGTCTGGTGAGTTCGAGCACGCCACGCACTCGTGGCAAGAAGTCTGCCATGCTCGAATAAAGAACAGCGCTTTTTTTAGACTAAAGTTGACTTTGCTCCGACTCTGAACCGGGGTTTTTTTTTCTTAGAGTAACATCCTTAGAGTAATTGTACCAAATTCTATCCTCCATTTGTTTACACTCCTTTAAAGCTGTTGTACGAGCACAGCTTCCAGGTATGGCGATGGAATATTGTTTTTACAGTTAGAGTACATGCTAAAGCACGACATGCCTATAGTCAGCATAGAAAGGCGACATACGTAGAACGCAATAAAAGCGGGAAGAAGCTTTAAAAAACAGTAAAAACCGACATCTGAGTTCGCCAACATCTTCTAGCGAAAGCTTATGTTCTATGGCTTCTCCGAATAAAAAAAAAATGTATGTCACATCTCCTGAATCCTAGAAAAGAAAACTAGAAAGTTTTTTCAAGTTCTTATTTTAGCCGATTTTCGGATACAAAAATAACAGATTGTATCCCCGGACCCGTGATTCCTGTTTACATATAAACGCGATTAAAAAAGGCCTCATATGAACATTTGAATCCCAGGGCAGACTCGAGTCAAGTTCTGCCGTTGGTTGTCACTGTGCACTATGCCTATATCCATAGTCACCTTACATGCCGCTTGTCTTGCTGGGGGAATACATATTTCACACACGTCGAAAGACTTCAACGCCTTCAGAAGATATAGTCATCAGGCTCGTGTCATTCAGTTCACTCCGACCGCACAGTTTACCAATCTATCGCAGCTTAAACAGACTTCCACCTCAATAATTATAGAGTCTCAAATTACCTATTATTAGGTGCAATATATTTAATCATGAGACTCATATTGATGGGGTCAATGCTAATCACATTAGCTTTAAAAGGTGTGAAACTTTTTTTGTCTAATTACAGTATATTTAGAACCATTTTTGCAGGAATATCTTTTTCTATTTTTTACCTTCCAAAATTAAAGTTTCTTTCACTCTTTACTCATTTCATCACCGCACTACAATTAATTTAATTGACTTGCTGTGTGGTTAACATGCTGAAACTGGAATATTCTCTTCTTTATTGTTTATTTTTTTCCGGTAATCTGCGCGCAATCTGATGCTATGTATGTTTTCTATTATTCACAGTTACGCTTTATCCTTATCATTGCCTTTTTACGTATTATTATGCCAGTTTTATTTTTGCACTAATGACTTGATCCAGTTTCCCATTGTTTCCGATACGTCTCCTGTGCTGTTCTATGGAATCTCCTCCCGATAGTCGTGTACTCTGGCAACTCCTCTTGTAATGTTTTTATTGTTTTCACCTTTATACGTGTATTAACGAACAAACTTGGACTTGAACTTAATTAAATACGTTTCTTTTTTCGGCGGCCCCCCAAGAATCGTTGGAGGCTAAGCTGCAAAGGTGCATAAAGCAGCGACCACTTCTCCGTGTTACGGTTGTAAGAACCGGGAAATAAAGTAAGCTGGTTAAGTAGCCTGCGAGACTCAGCAGGGCCACTTACGCTCCCTGCTTGTATACATGGGAGTCTCCACTGATCCTGAGAGTTTAGACTTTCGGGCTCCGCAGGACCATTCGGCTTAGGAACATTCACGCTGGTCGCATGCGATGCAATTCCCTATGGCTTGTTCAGGATGTTTAGCGTCGTACGCAAGCTACAAAAAAAAAAAGCTAAATCCGCATCTGTTTGCGTTTTTTCCTGACAGGATTGGAGGAGAGCGGCCAAAGGAATTGTCACCAGTTGGACATGCCTGCCGCGGGAAGCAAGACGTATGTCCAGCGCGCCTTTAACGCTTCATCGGGTCGGCCTGGGGCAACGAACGCGTGCTCTTTCGAGCTTGAACTTGGGGATTAAGAGCGCGCTGCGCTTTTCCCTGCTCCTGCTGCTGGTGGTGGTGAGTTGCGACGGGCACCGCGGAGACCCCGGCGTGGCCACAAAGGATGCCCTGAAAGTGAACTTGAAATCGCTGGGAATATCGGTTATAATCCGCAAGATCGCGGTATGCACTCTGACCACTGTACCATGACAAGCCGATAGCAGCGCGCCCCCTCCCCCCATCCCCGCTCCTTCGAGACACGAGAGAGGGGGGGGGGGGGGGTAGGCGGGGAACAATGCTTGGCAATACTTGCGGTACTGGCTCCAGTATTCCGGCGGGCATTTTTGCGGTTTCTGGGAGAATTTCTGAAGCGGAGAAAGAAAACGAAAGGGCCGAGCCCGCAAATGCGAAATTATCCGACTCGACGCCGGCTGTATTTTGACAGTGCGCGGGCTGATATCCGCAGCGCAAGCCTCCAGTCCCCATATTTTAGATGAGAAACGAAACAGATGCGCATTTGAAATGGAAAGATGCAGTCCTTTCGCACGACTATATAAAGGACGCAGCCATTATTCTGCACATGCACATACACATGCGCGAACGTTCTCACGCGCAAAACCCGGACCTCACTATCGAAATGAGATTCAGATTTTACGTTTTCTTTGTGTTAATGTCAAGTGTTATGTGCGTTTGTTATGTGCTTTCGAGCGCGTGCGGAATAGGTCGTGGAAACAGTGTGCGAATCATACCTTCTTGCTGAAAAGCTTTCAGTTCTCTAAATATAGATATGTTGATAAACCTTATGTCACATGTAAATATATATAGTGCCCCCTGACATGGGTACACTAGCTTCTTTCACTGAAGCCACATTCGGACCACCAAGAAAGGACGCTCAAGATACCAAGCGATTGATTGAAGAAGCGGTGCTGAACCATTTCAGATCCCTGTGGCCATTGGAAATTGGTTTTGAGGAAAGGAAAACAAGGGAAATGAAATGAAATGAAATGAAAGGAAGGGAAAGGAAAGAAAAGGAAAGGCGCAGTAACTGTCTCACTTCTCCGTAGGCACCTCAACCGCACGGTGAGGGAACGAGAAAGGCATAAGTGAAAGAAGAGAGAATGCCATGAGTAGTGGAGAGCTATTGAAGCTGCCTTCCGTAAGCTAAGGTCTTTCTCGTCTCAATCTGTTGTAATCCTGACGTATTCGATGTCTACCCTTCGAAAGTTAAAGTGTGGCTTCGCCTCTGAAAGGTTTCGATCGTGAAAGCGTTAAAGAAGACAGGGACACAAAAAGAGACGGGCACAAAGTGCGCTTACTTCCAACTGATTTTATTTCATGCGAGAAGCGGAAATTTATACTATTGGCTTCTAGCCTGCGCATGCTCACAAGGCTTCAACCACAGAGTGACGAACCGTGAATTCTTACTAGAAGAGCCCCGGAAGATGATGAAAGGTAGAACATCTCTTTATCCGACAGCAGAATTGCAGGTGCACTTACGCAATCATCCCGAGTTCGCGCTGTTTTCGAAGCTTCAACAATTTATCGAGTGATTTTGTATTTTCTCTTAAAACCTTCACATTTGTGAAAAAGCAGGATGGAAACCACTCAGAACAGTTTCCAGACCTGCACCCTTGTGTGAGCAGGGTAGTTGTGTGTCTCGGGGCCTTGACATTCTAAAGAAGCATTCGACGAAATGTCCCCCGGCCTCCCCTGCAAGTGTCTTCAAGTTACTAAAGCAAGACCATTTATGTCTTCCTCCTTGCCATAAGGTAGGTAGTTTTGCTGGGCTGCCGCTCAGTCTTTTTCAGCAGAAACCCTATCGTGCTGTAGAGAATGTGTTTGATATAGGCAACAAGGTGTAAATCTTTCCAAAGTAATGTCAAAAGCAAAAACGTTGTGCACCACCTTGAAACTTCGAAAGCTCAGTCCTTCGAAAAAGAGAGAGGTGCGAACCTCGACGTGTTCTTTTCTGCTAAGATCATAAGACTGATTGCCACCTAAGAATTATCGCTTCGGAAGCAGGTACTTGGTAAAAAACAGTATCAAATTTTTTGCTCAGAAGTCTAAAGGAACTAGTAGTTGATGATCCCTTCGTGACAAAAAAATTACGAAGTGTCATTGCCTTTCTCAAGCAAAGTGAAAGAAAAAATCTGGTTGTTTTCTTGGTAGACATAAAAGACATGTACTGTTTGCCTCAAGATGGTTTAGTGCAGTGAGCAGAAAGATGCATTGGGAATGCTGGTCCCATTGCCTTCCAGAATTCAGTGGGTGCGAGTGTTGGGTTTATTTTTAGAGACTTTGAGTACCTTTCTTAATTCCCCACTTGTTAAGTGGGCACTTCCCATGGGGTTTTTACAAAAATATGGAGTAAGCATAGGGTCCAGCCTTGCTCCAATTTTAAGTGATATCTTTCTAGCTGATTGTGACACAAGCCTGCCCGGTTTAGCTGTTTTAAAGGTCTTTCGTTTTGTTGACGGTTTTAGTCTTTTTGCCACCACATAAATCACCCTCGGCGAGACTGTAGAAAGCATTTTAAAAAAGTTTTCGCACTGCTTATCCTCTCTTGTCATCACGCGTAGCTTGCTAAAACAGCAGCCTACGTTTTCTTGATATCAAGTTAAAGTTTTTAGACGACCACACGTGCTGGATCTATCATTCCAGGGATGAAAAAATGTCTTTACCTTTCATTTCTGTGCATTCTGAGCTCATCATACTTAACATCGCTTGTTTAGGGTTCCTAAACGCTGCAAAAAAGTAATGCCCAGATGTAAATGAAGAAAGCCTTTCTTTTCAGTCAAAACGGTTGCAGGGCGCGGGTTACCCGCTGCACATGCTGGTTTCAGTAGCTGAAGGACTCGTTAAAAAGAAAAAAAAACCAAGTCTCAGCAAGAGCTCCGAAAGACAAAAAGACGAAAGGAAAGTAGCGGTTCTACCTTAAAAGCACAGGCTTCGCACAATCTGAGAAAAATTTGCAGCAGGGGAAAATAAACGTCTTGTTTTCCGCCCCGAATACGTTGAGGTCGCTATGTAGACGAAGCATTTCAGAGAATACGAGGAAGGCTGGTTGCCCAATCAGGCACCAGAAGCCTTTTGTAAGTGCACAGAGGGGGTTGTCGACAAAGTGCCTTTTGACTTTTGGTAAATGTCATATAGGTTAGACAGGACGATGTTTAAAAGAAAGGCCATGTAAACATGATTACAATATGCACAACAGAAAAGGGGGGCACATGAGTATTCACTATCTCAAACGCAAAATTAGGAGTGGTTTCCGTCCTGTTTTTCACGAGTGTGAAGTTATTTTTAAGAGCAACTGCAAAATTACCCGAGAAGTTATTGAAGCTTTCAAAATAGCGCTAGCTTGGATGACTGAGTAAGTGCTCCTTCACTTCTGCTGTTGGATAAAGAGATGTTCTACCTTTCATCGGGTTCCGGGGCTATTCGATTCACCGTTCATCACTCTGAGAGGGAGAGAGAGAGAAGTGGTAGAGGAAAGACAGAGGGGGGGGGGGGGGGGGGGGTTAACCAGTAAAATGTTCCGGTTGGCTACCTTGCACTGGAGGAGAGGGATGAGGGGGCGTAAAATAGTAAGAAGAAGTAGAGAAATGCGGTCCGTAGCAAGCACGACAGGCAATGACACATTCACTGTAAGTCACAGGCCGCCGCAGCTGTAGCCTGCACACCTTGAGGGCTGCCGTCTGCTGCGACCTGAGTGGAACAGATCGAGGGCCCTCCATCACAAGGCAGCGCAGACGTTTCAGTGTCAAGAAAGGCTGCTTGCCGTTGAGGCTGATGATGCTGATGGCAACGTAAGCATCGGACTTCTTTTCGGAAGGATGTGGCTGGAGGATGCGTTGTGCCAGCTATTGGACAGCTGCAAGCACTGGATTCAACAAATCCAGCATCTGCAGTGCATTCTGTGCAACTGACATGTGCATGCTGGAAAGCAGCACACGCATGACATTCACGATTGGCTTCAGCATTGCAATCACTTGCTCGTCTGCGACCTGGTCCGGTTTCTGACCTACTACCCGACCAGCAGTAGGCTCAACAAACTGGGTGCGCGGTGCTGGGGTGGGTGCTGGGTGCTTCGTGAGCGATAGCCAAGTCACTTGCCGGTCCCGGTCTTGGACCGGAGTTGTGACTTGTGCTTGATTAGCAATGGGCTCGGGACTCTCAGTATGCAATACCTGCTTGGTCACTACGGATTTGTGTAGCTCAGGCAGGGATGGCCAAGGCCCGTCTGCGACAACCGTCTGTGCCTCGCCGGTCATATTGCTCCCAATCCTTAAAGTAGTATGCGGAGGGGGAGGACAAGTTGCGGAAATTCTTGGACGATCGTTTTCAATGCTCGCTACACTTTTAGAAGGTCTGGGACGAGGGCGACGACGTCGTCGCACCTTAGCGGCAGCTTCTCTGTTTGTGCAGTTGTCTCTTGTCATTTGTTTGAGTATCGCCATTTTCCTTTTCAGGCGAGGACAATCTTTTGAGGAAGCGTCATGAGGGCCGCGGCAATTGGCACACGTAAGGACTGTCGCCCGGCAATAATCGCCGCTGTGTGGCTGAGTACACCATGGGCACACGGTAGGAAAATTAGATACACTACTCACGTGTTCTATCTCCATGCATTTCAGGCACTGAAGAGGCTTCGGGACGAAAGGCCTAACAGCATGCCGAAAGTGCCCAACCTTCACGTACGTTGGAATGCAGTCCCCTTTGAAGGCCAGTTTGATGCACTTTGCCCTTCCAAGACGCTGAGCTTGCAGTATGGCTACACCGTCGGTAGCTGGTTGAATTATAATGGGCAGATCAGAGTCGCAGATGGCTACGTCGACGTCGTAAATGACGCCTGCCGTAGTGCCACTGCCTAGAAGGACATGGCAACGAACGCTGATGCCGCCGAGCGTTCTGATGTTGCTCAAATTCTCAAGCGAGTTCCGGTCCATGACATCAATGGCGACGACATTCCTAAAACGATTCACCCTCATATCTTTAATTGCTCCCGTGACGCGGGCCTCCAGGAACGCAGACGTGGCTTGCCTACTGATGTGGTTGAGATTGTCGGTGGGAGTCTCTGGCACAAATAGGGCAGTATGTGCCGGTGATCCTCGCTCCGTAGTGATCGTGGACGTACTCAACGACGACGAGTCCTCACCTTTGCGCAGTCTCCGTTTCGCTTTCTTGCTTACGACTCTGGTGAAGCCGTCGTCAGCCGAAGAGTCATCACTGGTGGCAGAGTGCACCACGGTGGCCTGGCTGCTTGCGTCATCTGGGAGGCCAAGACGTTTCCTCTGGTCGGCAGCGGCTGACCGAGCGGACTGAAGTTCAACAGCGTCCACTTCCATCACCGTCACCAAAAAAAAAAGGAACAGTGGTTTCATTATAATGTCGTAAATCAGGAAAAAACTGAAGAGGCGAAGGGACGGCGTTCTGGTCTAGAGCCACTTCATCGTCTTCTCTTTCTTGTAAGCATGCACAGGTGAAAAGCCAAGGGTATAAATTTCCGCTTCTCGCGTGAACTAAAAAAATCCAGGGGTGCACTGATGTCTGCTTAGGTGGAATAATGCGAAAGCATTTCTCTTACTACTTATTCCATCATCTCGCCTACGCGCGCGTCATCTTCTGGACTAGCGGTGTGCATTGCGACGGGTGATTTCAGTGGGTGCCGCATAATGGCGCTACGACTGCACTCCAAGCACGGAGGAAATTTACCGGAAACGCACACCTGTAGTGCATATGCTTGTAATTACTCATGTGCGCCTCAGTGCACATCTCGAAGAGACATATCTGAAACATCTGTGCATTCACTAGACCCGTCTTTATTCAGCTTCAAATGTCGAACCGTCGTGGCGGAATGGAAGCGTTCCCGTCTCGCATGCCGGAGGCCCGGACTCAATTCCCACCTACAACGCCCTTTTCTCTTCATCACTTTTATTCAGTTCGGGCAGACACGCTCTGTCCAAAACTTCCGTCCACAACGCCCGTCCACAGCTTCCGATGACGCCACTCATGAGACAAGAAATGCTTTCGCATTAAAATCAGTTGGCAATAAGCGCACTGTGTGTCTGTCTCTTTCTATGCCTCTGTCTTCTTGAGCGCTTTCACCATCTGAACATAGCTAACCAACTATAACCCAAACGCTGCCGATTTGAAAGGTTGTCCCACAGTTCTCTGCACTTCGCTGAGTAACTGTAAGGCAGAGAGTTCTCTACGTTTCGAGATGAGTACATACGCACATAGTATCTTGGAAAACCATGTGGATGACAGCCTCGCCCGTGAAGCGCTGCCTGATAAAACCATGTAGAAAAGTCGCTCAAGATACCAAACGATTCATTAAAGAAGCGATGCCTAGCCATTTCAGATTCTTTTGATGTTGCGCACCAACTGTGTGTGGCCAAGAACTAACCAGACCAGAAGCCAGAATTACTGCACCGCATTCGCATGTGTGGATGCTTAAGACGTGTCTGGTGTCGTCTCCGCTTTGTCCTTAACGTCTAGTGTACGGTGGTTTTAAACCATTATCTGATTTGTTGCGCCGATCACAACGCGGGGAGGATGGTCCTACTGATTTCCGTCAAGGACGGTTTTCTATATGTAAGACATTGTTTACCCGAGGGAAATCGGGCATTTCCCAAAATGTTCGTCAGTACATAGATCCGTTCTCCAAATGGTGACTGTGGCAGTTGACGACTGTGGTGGTTGTTTATGTGCTTGATGGCGTAGATCTGCTAGGCCAGAGAACTGCGACTGAAACTCTCGTATTTAATTGGTACTTAAATGTCGCTACGGCGGAGCACCTCCCAGCAGAATACTAGCAAGGCCAACCCCACCTGTACCTTAGAAAAACCTCAACCTCAGGATGACCCCAGTACGCACAACGAAAGAATGAAAACCAGAACCAAAAGCAAGAGGACAATCTTTGTGACGTCAGTCGTGTTCCTATTTTAAACGTTCGGATTCCATTCGTCGATCAATACAACGCATTGATACGCTGCAGTTGAACTTAGCTGGCTGGCGGGCAGCGTCATATGGAAATTACGGTGGCAGTTCGGTTAAAACATGGCAGAGCTTTGCCAAGACTTTGCGAGATCTTAAAAATGTGCTGTTTATAGGAGTTCGGCTATTGCTTTGTGCAGCTGCATGTTATTACATTTTCCGCGCTACAGTGTGATTGAAAGATGCCAACACCATGTTAAACGCTTGCACCTTTTTTTTTATATTATTCTTCATCGTTCGCAACTGAATGGGTATTCTCATCTGTGCTCTCATATTGTTTCTTTCTCTCCCCCTACAGACATTCCCGTAAGGGCGCTGTAGGTATGTGAATACATAAATAAATAAAAGACTGCCTTCAAAAACATTGAAGGTCCTTAGAGCAATTTCGAGATGAAAATGTGATCCATCTTGTGCAATAATACAAGCCGGATATATGCACATCATAAAGTCCTCGTTCTCCCGCCTTGATTAAATTCAATTAAGAATAATTAACAGACAAAAATGACGTAATAATACATGGAAATTTCATATTAAATAAACTCAACTCATGGTCTCTCGGTAACTTATTGTTAATAAATTGTTATAAGACAAAAACTGCCCCGTTCTGCCCAAAATCGGTTTCAAGTAATAGGAACATTTAGAATAGGGTGGCGCTATCGGCTAGGGGAATAGGGGAATAGCGCGGCGCCAGTGCCAAGGCGCACAGCAGTAGCCGGAAGTAGGGGCGTTATTGTCCAGCGCCTGAGCACTAGTGCCCCGCTTTTCCCCTATGCCCCTAGCCGGTAGCGCCACCCTATTCTAAACGTCTCTAATATCTGCGATGCCGTGTAGGCCTATACTTAAATGACCCTGTAATTGAAATTTCTCCTGCAGCTGATTCCTTGGGCGTCATTTTTAAGGAGCTTACGCTATGGGATCACCACACTGACTCACTGCACGCTAAACTTTCAAATCCTTTAGGTAGGCTAACGCAATGTGAAATTTTGCTTCCAGCCCACCGAAAGCGTTTAATCTATAAGGACAGTAACCGCATTTGCGCTACTGCCATCTAGTACGGGGTAATCGCTCCAATTTTTGCCCTATGTTTTCAAAGCCCTGAGAGTGATTGCGAAGCAGCCCTATGATGCGAAACTCAGAATCTTGAAACTAGATTGGTTGTACGCGTTCAGGCTTGTAACAACATATGAAATACGAAAGGAGACATGCACTCTCAGAACATTGCAAAAGTGCCAAGAGAATCTTTATGACGCTCCATGACGCCCACAGAACTTTGGAATGTCCCGAAATTCGCACGAACTATGGATTTCAAATGCTTCAATCTAGCCTTCCACAAGTTCTGCACAAATAACACCTTACAATAGACAGAAATTATCTCGCTGAAATCGCAACCGCGTCTATTCTTATATTTCTTCGAAAGGGATATCAGTGCACACGTGCATGATGCGTGCGTTTTTGTACTCAAGTTACCGATATCGTTATTTCTTCGTGGTGTTTTATGGCGTATGGGGGCGTATGCTTGGGCGCTGAAGTCCTTCTATTGGGTGCATGTGCGCCCTGCTCCGTTGGGGCGGTTTTTCAAGAAAGTAAAATCAGTTGTTTCCAGCGTCGTCCTTGTGTAGATCCTCTTCTTACGTACGCGTTCTGTTCCCGCGGGCTTCTTTCATGGGCGCTGGATAATGACACGAAAGTTACAGTGCCGTAAATTAAAGCCGGAAGTTACCCGCAACAAAAGCTGCAGCCGCCCCATAGAGTGGCTATCTTACGCTCTCTCTTTCCCATTTGTTTGAGCTCTCCTCGTTATGCGAACGAGCGTCAGACATATATTACCAATGTCGATCTGCTTGAACATTGCAGTTATAGAAGCGTTCTGGGGCTTTTCTGCTCGGTAGCATGGTACCTATCGGCAGAGCGAGAGGGGCATACACAAAACGTAATTTCGACTCCACTCTAAGTCGTGCACTGACTAAAACGAAGCTGCAGGCGTGATGTTTATAATATTCAGCAGTTGTATAGTCGGGGCCAAAAGTCTCTGGACCACGTCTTTCGTAAAGAAAGCCCACAGCTCTCTTATTAAACCGGCAGCTGAAGAGCACACTTGTGCAGCTGAAAGAACAAAATTTTTACTTTCATCTCCACAAGTGGGGTCTCCATCCACCGGCTAATATTGAAGTAATGGCTTCGTTTGCGAAACACGTGGTCCACAGACTTTTGTCCCCGACTGTACATTACACTTCGCACGGTATATTTTGCAGCTATCATTTATCCCCTCAAGTTTCGCCGACCGACCTTCAGTCGCCGAGTTATGTACGGTTAGCAGCTAGCTGACACGCCCGTCAACTTTTATTCGCCCCTTCGCCGAATTTCAAGTGTGATTTCATCGCTCGTTGACTTAGCGTGCAAGGTTGACCCGTGGACAAAAGCGGCGTGCTGAAGCTCCTATAAGTTCGCTGCCTGCCGGCCATTTGTCGGTGCAGAGGCGCGACTAGCGACTGTGGCCCCAAAGACTGCGCGCGAAGTGAAGTGAACGCGGGTGCACAAAGGGGCGCTCTGGCAGCCTGGCTGGGAAGCAGCAACGAACGTCTTCCTCCGTCCTGTGAACATACAGGCGACGCAACACACGCGCGCTGGTGGCACCTGGATGCTCCCCGCCGAGCTCTCGCAACTGTCTCCTCTCCGCAGCCCCCTCTCTTCTGCCTGGCTTCCATTGCCGGGCGCAGCGCACCTGCTGCGACGTGAGGCCGGCGGTCTCAAAGACTACCCGAAAAGAGAGAGCGCTGGCCGGACGAGGTCAAGGCTACGCGACTCTTCCTTCGTTGCGCGTGTCCATTCGCCTTTGATGGATGCACGGGGCCCCGTGTCTTGCCTCCTCCTCCTTGCCCCGCCGTTTACATATTGTATCTACTTTGATGGCGTCTTTGCAGTGGCACGAAGGTGCATGGAGGCATGGGAGAAGCGCAAAGGTCGTGCTCTCGAGAGGCAGTACTCGCCGCGTTCGTTTTCGACGCGAAGAGTCGACTCCCATGCAGGTCGATGGGCTCATTCAGAGGAGAAGGACGATTATTATAAACAAAGTGATTGCGTTTTGGACCTTGCAAAGTTGACTTTAACTTTTTTGCATTTTGAGGCCTTTATTTTTAACAGCAGCTGTATTTCTCTCTCTCTCTCTCTCTCTCTCTCTCTCTCTCTCTCTCTCTCTCTCTCTCTCTCTCTCGCGGTGCGTGCGTGTGGCTATGGCGTTCGACTGCTGATCCCACAGTCGCGGGATCGAATCCCGAACTCGGCAGCCCGCGTTTCGGTCGATATGAAATGTAAAAACGCCTAAGTGTTGTGCGATGTCAGCGCACGTTAAAGAACTCCAGGTGGTCGAACTTGATTGGAGCCCTACGCGCGTCCCGCATAGCCCTTGTGCAGTTTCAGGCCGTTAAACCTCGCACGCCTTGAAGGACCCTGAGGCACACTGTTGTAACGTGTCCCTCTTGGCGTACACCAGGCCAGATTGCGCTTGTATCCACAGATGCCCACAGAACAACATGTGGACTCACACTGATGTATACCAGTAGGTACTATCGCGATCAGAAGTTTATGGGACGTGAGTGTGCGGAGAAATTTTTATTTCGGCGCGATCACGTAATCCAGTCACCCGATATGCGTCAAGGTATGAGGGCACGCGCATGCTCTCACCGCTGGGGACCATACCACGTGACTGGGTAGTGAGTAGAGAGCTACAATAAACTCTTTGACCGCGATAACATTTGGTAAGATTTTGATCGCGGATAATACATGCCGCCAGCGAGGTGGGCGTTATACCACTAGTCTATCAATTTCCGCTACTTCAGATTCGGGATTCTAAACACAATAGCAAAGCCCCTTTTGACGACGTTATAGGCAGTCTTTGGCCTACCGAGCTAGCCGCTCTCTGAGCCAGTAAACTCCTCGGGGATTCGTAAAGGGATGCGTCGACAGGAAACCTCCGGCAGAGAACCTAACCTCTTCCAGCCTCTCAGGAAGTCACCGCGCACCTCCCCAAAGATGCCACAGCATCTTCGCCGAAGCGATCGGCGTGATTTTGCGCAGGCTGCACGCCGCCGAATGCCGCGGAATCGCTGCGCAGCGCGGGGTAAAAAAGAAGTTGCACGCGTGTGATTCGGTCTGCCGCCCAATCGGCGGCGCCCATCGACGAGAAACTGAGCGCGACGAGGACAACAGAGGCGCGCCGGCGGCATAGGAAGCCGGCCAGGTGGCAAAGCAACCGGAACGCACACAAACGCTGGCCGCCGCCGCCGCGGTTGACATTTTTTCAGGGTCCACTGCACGTGTCGCGTCGACCGATCACGGGCGAGCCTGGAAGCGGCCTGGCTGGCGCCCGTCAGAGACGGTGGTGCGCATCAACTCCTAAAACAGCGCCCAAAAAAATGCGGTGCATTAGAAGAGCGTTGCTTAAGCTGGGGCCTGCAAACCTATTTTGGCCATTTCCCCGGCTTTCTTGCAAACTCTCGCCGTTCTTTGTGGCTGCTGTCTCGACAATGAAAATGAAACAGCGCCATCAGCTGGTCGTTGTGTCGGAACGAAGAGGGTAGGTACTTCGCTAGCATATCAATTATTTAACCATTTTGTAGTTTAGTTAGTTAGTTATAGTTAGTTAGTTAGTTAGTTAGTTAGTTAGTTAGTTAGTTAGGTTAGTTAGTTAGTTAGTTAGTTAGTTAGTTAGTTAGTTAGTTAGTTAGTTAGTTAGTTAGTTAGTTAGTTAGTTAGTTAGTTAGTTAGTTAGTTAGTTCTCCCCTACATACCTCCTTGCGCTGGTATTTCGCTGAAGCTGATGTGACACAACAGCAGCTCCGTTGTACGACTGTTTTCGTGACTTGTGCAGTTGTGCAGGAATGCACAGCATTTGCAGTGTGCAGGGCTTTCATTTATCTATCAATACCCGTATCTCTATTACACGACTGTGATCTAGATAACAGCGAACGTTGAGCAATAAATACATGCCGTTTCAGAAACCCTGCTTGGTTCTTTCCGTAAATTCTCCACTGTCCTCTCTCACGAAATGCGCGTGAAAGATCTTCGAATATAATTTCAGTACGGACCACTGTATGTTACAGCTTGAGGAGTACCTGTAAAGAGGTTAATGTCATGGTTTTCAACAAGCAGGTTTTATTTATAATGACCCCAGTAATCACATCGACGTTCCAATGAAGTGCTTAAGTGCACAAGACATTCTTGTTGCTCGAAAAAACGCCTCATGAATCTAGTAGCGCGAGCGATGTTCGGCTCACATTAGCCGACTAGCTGGGTGTGTAGTGAGAACAGCATCAGCGAAAAAGAAAAGGAAGTATGCTTAGGAATTGCATATCCCGGTGTTCTCTGTTCGGGGAGGCAGAGATGAATTGCTGCGAGCCGCGCTTGCAAGAAACGCTTACCCGGATTCGACCATGCGCAAAAGAAAGCACGAAAAAAGAAACAGAAAAAGTGCTCGGCACGTCCATGGACCGGCGGGCAGCCCCGCCGAATGTCCACCGCGCAAAGGATATATTGCAGGAAGCGGAAATATTAATAATCAAAGCGCTCCTCGGGTGCCGGACGCGGCCGGCGGGCGCTGTTAACTTCGTCAGCGGAAGACAAAAGTGGTAGCGTCGTCCCCTTGGGCTTCCTCCACGCGCACAACGCCAGGAAATGAGAGGCCACCGGTGGCGCTCACGGCGGCGCGAGGGCACAACCTGTCTCTGGCTGCCCCCCCTTACCCCCCTCCCTCACCTCGCGGCCTCCGCTGGGGTCGCTCGCAAGCGTATACCCGTCGAAGGCGTGCGTGCTGCGTGCTTCGCCCCCTGTAGCTCCCTTTGCCAATGGCTCGCACTACATTCTTTCTCTCTTTCTTTCTTTCTTTTTATTCTTTATTTATTTATTTATTTATTTATTTATTTATTTATTTCTTCCTTTCTTTCTTTTCAACTCACGGGATGGAGATAACGTCGCGAAATCTTTTAAGATTCATTCTACACCACAAGCGTGAGGCCATCACAACTTCTTGACAAAGTAACTGTAATCTTTGAGCACATGATGATGCTGGCCCTGTCGCTGCATTGTTTCAAAGTTTCAGAGCGCAAGCAGTAACTAAACACAGGGATCGGCTGAACCCGGCCCGCATTTGAAGTGTGCTTCAAATACCGCTGCTTGCAGGTCATCGCAGTTTGAGTGCCCAGCTCGAGAGTTTCAAATAAAACGATCAAGAGTTGGTCTTTTTTTTTACAATGACGGGCGCTTGGGGACTTTTTCCGGCGTCGTATGTCGTAACCGACAACTCCGACATTAAATAGTTAGGCATTAAGAGTTAAGCGGACCTGCTAACGGTCGTCGCCTGGTACGTTTTCTTTTGACTTGCCCCTCGTTTTTTTTTCTGTTATTTTCGTTGTGCATTTCTTTCGTTTTCTCCAGCATCTATAACAGGTACAGCTGGTTTCGTCACTCGACGCGGAGTCATGCAGTCGCAGGATCGCAAATGTGTAACGACTAAAGCCTGGACTCTATGTACGCGAAAACTCACGCGAACGCGACGGCGGCGGGCGACGGCTGGCGTTCGCTCCGTCGCTTGTGGGCAAGCTCCATGCAAGCGAAGGCGGCAGGCGACGCGAACCCGCGACGTGCGCAGCGGACTCCGTGCTTTGCGCACTCTAGCTCAGAAACACGCCCGTAACCTGTTCTCTCTTAAAATTTTGTGAGTGTGCCTCATAGCCAGGGCCAAAGGAATATTCCTCTATACGGCAGCGGTGTAGCGGCAGTGGAGATAGCCAAAGGCGTGCTTGCGGAGACGAAGTCACATCACGGGTTCACGGGGCAGTTGTGCTTTGGTTCGGTGCCTGTGCACTCTGGCTTAGTAAAAACACTCCTATAAACTGTCACCGCAGTTTTGATTGTAAGTGAGCAAACTATAATTTACCAGTGAGAATGCGCGCCGCGAGGAGTTTCTGCACAGTTGGAGCGCAGCGGCACGGTGGATCGAGCGCCGGTACCCGCGGCTCGACACGCATCTCTCCCTGCAGTACGCCCGCTTGCGTAGCCCGCTCCAAATGCTGTTAGCCCTCCGCACCCAACAAGTAGATTGTTTTAATTATTTAAATCATGCGGGTCTGCCTCTCAGCTACCAAACCAAATATTTTATCGACAGTGGCGATGACCAAGACGACGGGCGGGTTTCGTGAGATGTACCCGTGAAAAACCGTAGACAAACCGGAAACGGCTTTGGGGGGCTCTGATTGGCTAGTCGCGTGGGGGACTTCCGGGCGACGAGCGAAATTTTCTGTGGGGTGCAGATCCGAGCGACACGGCAAGCGACACATGCATTTTGCTTCGCGCGACGGCGTCGCTCGTCGCTTGCCGCCGTCGCCTTCGCGTTCGCGTGAGTTTTCGCGTACATGGAGTCCAGGCTTAATGTAACTGATACGTTCCCGCACCCATGCTGTCCTTGTGAGTAGAGGTCTTACACTCAGGCTCCAATGTTCCATGTGCAGCACTACGCAATGACCGCTGCACACAGTACGAGACAAGAGTCACTGCACAGCATTAAAAATTTTCGCGCGCTGTGTGTCGCACTGAAAGTACGTGCACCAAAAGAACGCAGCTGCTGCCGGCACTTGTCACTCCTCTTCGTTCGCGGCTCTTCCGTGCTGCAGTTCGCTTCATTCTGAAAGTGATGCGCCAGAAAGAAAAGAATCGATGATTTTTGAGCAATGCCATGTACGAAGAAGAATGAACTTTCATTGAAGCATTTCATTTTTTTTTTGTAATTCTTGTTATTCAGTATGTAAACATCAAAGCATCAGAGGCCGTGTTTAATACGTTCTGCTCGTGCTTTGCAGGTAAGAATAATTTAAGTTTGCTGCTTCGACAAAGTGTAAAGGCACGTTTTCTTTGTTCATGAAATGCCAGAACTCACTTTACAGTCGGGAGAAATTATTGTAAATATAAAATAAAATAATAATAATAATAATAATAATAAATAATAATAATAATAATAATAATAATAATAATAATAATAATAATAATTGGTTTTGGGGAAAGGAAATGGCGCAGTATCTGTCTCATATATCGTTGGACACCTGAACCGCGCCGTAAGGGAAGGGTAAAGGAGGGAGTGAAAGAAGAAAGGAAGAGAGAGGTGCCGTAGTGGAGGGCTCCGGAATAATTTTCGACCACCTGGGGATCTTTAACGTGCACTGACATCGCACAGCACACGGGCGCCTTAGCGTTTTTCCTCCATAAAACGCCGCCGCCGCGGTCGGGTTCGAACCCGGGAACTAGACTGATGAATCTCAGAATTTATTCTAACCACCCAGCCGAAGGACTGATGTCAGTGACGTTCCGCGCATTTTTTTTCGTATTTTTCCCACTCGGTGTGGGACAGTCGCTTCTGCCAGTGCGTTCGGCTGTTGATCACAAGGTGTATACCGAGATCGAATGCCGGTCGCGGCGGCCACAGTTCGGTGCAGGCCTACATGAAAAAACGCGCGTGTGTTGTGCGATGTCAGCGCACGTTAAAGAACCCCAGATAGTCGAGGTTAACCCGGAATTCTCCGGTAATACGAGATCTCCCATAGCCTATGCGCCTCTTTGGGACGTGGAAACCCCCGTACCACCACCGCATCTGTCAGCGCTTATCGGGGTATGAAATTCGCGGCGCCGCGCCGAGAACACAGTGAATTAGCGGTATAATGTTATACAAAGACTTTTTTTAATATACGCATAGCATAGGGCACTTAAATTGAAAAAGAGAAATTATATACGCGACGAGTGTATCTGCGAGAACCGCAATCCAAATGCGACTAAAGGGTGCGTTGAGACGGCATTAAAGAGCATGCACCGCTGTTTGCACGTTCTCATCACCTGTGCGACCCTGAATGGTGCCTAAGCCACTTCTCCACATGACGCAGGGAGGTTAACTGATAGCCTTCGTGCGGTGATTACGGGCGACTGCAGTACTCATGTGATGCACCCGATGTGACCGAAAGAAACAAACATTTATGACGCCACAATATATGCACAAAACTCATCAAACCTTCAAAACACGTCAGCGGAAAGCGTAGATGCATGGTCAGCTGGCAAAATATCGGAGCAGCCAGCGGGAAGAAAAGAAAGGGGAAGAAAAAGAATATCCCCCCCAGCCCCCCCTGCACTACATACACGCAATGGCATACACACAAGGCGTTAGTTCTACATCGGAACGAACATGCGCCGCCGTGTGCGCTCGTCGGAAATCTCGTTGTGCACTGTGTACGCGCTTCCACGAACCGCGGACAAAAGGCCAGCCCCTGCCAGCGGGCATCGACGCACGCACACAGACGCTGGCTGAGGGCGCCGAGGGGCCGAAGTCGGCCGCCTTATGTGGCACGATTCCAAATGACGGGGTACGAACCTCAGCGAGACTCTTTCATATGCTTCCAGTCGGCGGCGTAGGGGTGTTTGGTTCCCCCCTGCTCTCCGAAGCTCTTCGTCGCTGCCTCCAGACTACGCATTCGCGACTCTCCCTCGCCCGCAGCTACGCGTATGTACTCCGACTGAGAGTAGCGCCAAAGAGCCGCGCGCGAGTTGCACTTCTACATCTTTCTCTTTCTTTCTTTTTTCTCCTTTTATTCGTTCGCGATCTCGGCGCCACCCAGGGCCTCGCCCCCCCCCCCCCCCCCCCCCCCTCAACACAGCGCCAGACAGGTCGCCGTCGCGCGCACTGCATCGCGGCAACTCGCCGCGGCTTTCATTATTGCTCGGCTGTGTGATTGCTCTCGTCGGGGCTTCTCGTTCGCGCCGCCACTTTCCGTCGATCGTTACGTTTGCAGAGGAGGGCAGCCCAAACAAAACACGAAACGGACAGAGGCGGGAGGATGGGGGAGGAAGACGACTCCTCTTCGATGGATTGCGCCGACGGCGAACGAAGAGGAAGCTGCCGCCGGCTGCGAGGCTACGACGACGGGAGAGGTGGTGTGTGTGTGTATGGAGGGGGGGGCGTGCTCACCGCTCCTCCCGCTGATGGAACGACGACGCTCGAAAGGCAGCACCGCCGGCGCAAGAAGCGGCGGCAGTCCCGCAGGCCCAAGGGTTATTGCCGTTTTCATTCATGCCGCGATTCGCACGCGGATAGCCCGCTGGGCAGTCAGCGTGCGTGCGTGGGCCCCCCTCCCGCGGGGCTACATCGGCGTCGTAGTACGCGCGGCGTTCATTCATAAGGTGACGCGGAGGCCTCCTCCTCAAGGAAGGAAGCCGGGTGGTGCTGTTTGTTCTGCGCCGGCGCCGCGTACACCCTTGTCTTTCTCCCTCTTCGCTGGGGCTGGCAGAGAGAAACGCCGGAGCCGCTGCGCCGTTTTCTGGCGGTGAAACAGTCCCTCGAGGTGACGCGCGCCCGACGCATACGCGCGTCCCTGTCAAATGAACTGCCGCCTCCCGAAACGGATACAACGCGGCGTTTGTTCGACCGTCAGCACGGGAGTCAAGGCTGCGCGACTCGGATAATTTTTCGTACGGCTGAGGTTAGGAAGCACAGAGACAAAGCAGCGCTAGCTTCCCCGAGTATTCAGGCGTAATCGGGGAAAACCAGCTAGCATACGCTGCTCTGGATTGAGGCCCACATCGACATCAGTGCGCTATAGAGTGTCCGTTGATGGGTCTCGTTCGAGTGACTCCCCGAGGGCAAAAAAATAAAAGAAAAGACGGTAAATGGATGACTTTGTGACCACATATAGCCCTATGCTTCGTACACTTCGACGCAGACCCGCCTGGCTAAACGCCTGACTAAATCAGTAAATTTTCTATTTTAGTTGGTCCTGTGCAACATGATGATTGGGGGGCGGGGGGGTAGTTGGTACAACATTAGGATAGTTGCAAGCCTGCACCAGCTCTGTGCAATCGCTTGTGTGTCCTGTCCGCTGCGGAGTTTACATTTTATATTGACACAAAAGCCGCACGGCAGTTTCGGCGGCGAAAGATATACGGAGGTAAAAAGCTAAGAATGTCAACAGTAATTTATGCTCATAAGCGCAAGAAAAGACGACAGCCGGGACGAAAAGTTAACGCAGAGCCGACGTAACATTGATTAGCACACTGAATGGAATCCACGGCCGTGATCCAGCTACCAATGTTATCGTGCTAATTAATATATACGTCTAAGCGAAGTTGAGCTAAGGCGTCAGTCAGCCTGCGATACATACGACTACTGAGTGTAATTGTTTCAAAGAAGCCATGCCTCGCCAAATCGACTACAATCGCAGTCCGGTTAACGTCCTTTCACCGGCTGTACCACCAGTAGATAATGAGCGCGCACTTCTTATCTAGCAAATATAATTTTGCGCACAGCCTAACAGTCTCCCACGGGCTTCCTAATAAGCCCATTTTGTTTCTTCACCAGTAAAAAGAAAAAAAAACTGACCGGTTGTTTACCTTGTGACAAGCGTATTTCATCTAAGAAATGCTTAAGACTGGACTAGTCGGGACTACACTCCAAGTGAGCTGCGCTGCTAAACTTACGTACATATGGACAAAGCTTCCAGGCAACCGTGTCTGTGTAAAGGCCCTGTCACACCGGCGCATTTAGTCTCACTTTCAACGAGTTGCATTCGCCTAAAGCGTCATTGGCGCAGTGTCACACGATGAGCTGTATTGGCATTCACAGCAGACATCACTGACATTCACAGCAGTCTTCACAACAGTGGACCTGAAATCGAATATTGCTTACATCACAGGAAGCGCCGTTGGGACCTAGACTGCCGCGCAATGGTTTCGGCAGCCAGCAGTGCTCGTTTCCGCCGCTTGGTGGCTAACAAATAAGGCCGTCTCAGTTAATGCGAACAGTCGCCGTACATACTTCTCGATAAAGGGATTTAAAATTAAGTATTTGTCACATCGGAGAAAGCAGCGACAGTTATAGCGAGAAGTGCCGGTCCTATACGCGATGTGAGCAACCCGGTTACCAAGTGTTTCCCAAGCGCGCGATCACATACACAGTTGTCGCACTGCGTAAGCAAGCGAGGGTACAACCGGACAAAAATGACCTTATTTAATATACTAAAGCGCAGCATACGTTTTGCGTCATGCAAACGAGCACGAACTGTTTGTACACAGCGATCTAAACAAGAGTACTGGAGTGCAGTCGTCCTCATCGGAGCATTCCTGTTGAAATTTTGCGCTTACGCGGTAAATGCTCAGTGATGCACTATGATCAATTAAGAACTCATTTAGCGAGTACATGAAATGTTTGCTAAAGAAGCAGCAGAAAAAAATCGAGCAACACATACGAAAATCAACATCCACAGAACCGATGCAGTCGCCCGGCGTTGCTGTGGGCGGCGCGAAGCGATGGCGATGGCTCTTGCTCAGTGCGGACTGTGTTCGCGTTCGAAGGCATTCCAAAATCTTGAATGTGTTCGCGGAGCTCCGCTTACTCGAATGTATATCAGCCGATGCCGTTCAAGAATTCGTGCTGCAGCACGAAGCGGCAATCGAGTCGAATGACATTCGGTTCGAAGGCATTCGAAACGTCCGTGTCTCGGATCCTAATGCTATTTGTATTTACATCCTGTATACTGATGTGGAAATAAAACTAAAAATTAAATTGGAGCAATTAGAGTTGCGATAATATTGTGTTCTCTAAGGATTTGTGCAAAAACAAATTAATTTCCTCAAGGTGCTGCAACATCCAATGCCACTGCCATCATTTCCAAATGACAATTCCTATTGCCGTGCGACCGCGTGCGCTGAAAGTCTCGTTCGTTCAAGGGAAGTGGAATTTCGTCGAGCTGTCACTAACCTTGTCCGTCTTACAGCGGCATAAGTCCTAGCAGCGCAACTCGCTTACGTCAAATTTCGTCGACAACTGAGGTGGTCCGAATTGCTGATGGAGTATTTAGTGTGCGTGGTATGTCTGTTTATGCCACTTCACTCGCATAACGCTAATGACGTTTTGCTTCAAGTGTTGGAGAAGCCGACTGCAGGAATCAGTGAATGGTGTGTGTGTGTGTGTGTGGCGGGGGGGGGGGGGGGTATAAGAGGAGATTCGGAGTGGCGCGGTATGTAAGTGGACGTGTCGTTGGCCGTTGTGCAGTAAGAAATGATTGGGGGGGGGGGGGGGGGGGGGTATGGGTGCGGTGTGCATCGTTATGGGCGCGGGTGCGGGGAGATCGGTGTGCAGCGTGCGCGGACGTTCGACGACATGATTTCGCTGACCGATGCCTATACACCTGCCGCTGTAATAAGTGAAAATAAATCAGTATGAAGCAACGATATCGGAGGCAAATCTCGAACCAAGTTTACAGATTGTATGACGCATTTTCAGGGGTGCCCTTTACTGCTGTCATGGTCCGCTTACATTGGCATGGATGCCAGCAGACAAACGTGTGGTATACGTGAGTATCTTAGCCTTGCACCTTGAATCGATTATCTTTGTAGTACCGGCTGTCACACATGCATATACAGCACGTACGTTTATCTGCTGATGACCTCCGTGTATCGTGGAGCTTATTCATTATAGCACCAAGAAAAAAAAAACAGCGTGCAAAAATTCTCTGGTCATTCTATACGACCGGCACAATGGCCGAATGCGGCATCTGGCTTTTCTGAACTTCCGGTGTCTCATGTTTTTTTTTTATTTTTTAACTAACTTGCATCAGAGGGGCATCGTTTTTTTATATATATATAGCTATGGGGCACATTGCGCTGGCTATTGTTGTGAAGGTTGTTGTGAAAAGAAAAGTGAACGTGTACCATGCCTGGAACTGTAAACATTTGTCAAGATGCAAGTAGAATGACGCCGCCAAAGAACAAGCACGTATACCTCGACAACGACGATTGCTACTAGCGTTCCGTGCTTGAGGTCCGCTAACGGCTGCCAGCACGACGTCAACTGGTGGCCGCGACATTTAGGTCTTTACTGTGTCCGCAAGCCATGGCCCCGGCCGATGTGTGACACACCCACAAGCAGTGGCAAAACGCCGGTTTATTCAGGGCAAACAAAAGCGCTCTAAAATGCACAGCATAAAATGTAGCGGGCACTGGTCATGCATCATAGGCTCTCACGAGCTTTCCGCTACGTTAACAACAGACGTCCACGCGCAAACACCTGAGCGCTAGGGAACTGAAGGTGTGAAGGTGCCAGAATTACGGCGTTAGGGTGCACACGGTGGTGCCTAAACATGATCCCCGAAATAAAGTGTTCGCAATGCAAATTTGTCCTCGGCGCTGGCAACAAAAATGAAAAAAGGAAAATTATAACGCTCGCTTTGGAGACGCTAGCTGACGCGGAAGCTGTTAGGGATTCTCTACTTGCTGTTACTCGTTAATGCTGCTCGGCTTACAGATTTCCGTTGCGGAAACATCAGCGTTACCTTTACCACTTTCATGGAAATGATATTAAACTTGAGTCGTTTACATTAGCGGTATTTTCTAGACACGTCCGTGCGCATAGCTGTGCGACCGAACCAGTTTGTGATACTGTCTTGGTCTAGCACCCTTTCTACATTTCTTTTTTTTTTCTCTCGGAAGTGCGCAGGAGGCACGAGAAGTTTTGCAAGGAAAGGGGGTGATAAATTTACGAGGGTTGTCGCCTCTGCATTTTGCGACCGAATGTTTTGCATAATACGTTCCTCTTCCGAATGTAAACCCGACGTACGCGGAAGGTGGTTACGCACAACTTGACTCCAGCCAAAATATCGTTCCAGCGCATATTGTATACTCACTGGGAAACATTTGTTTCTAATTCGTTCGCAAGTGACGTCTCGCGATGCCTCGCGTTTGTTCATTTTCATCTCTGAGTTGATACCGCATGGTAGCCTGGGGAACTACGCGGCGTGAATGCTACTGCACTCGCGGGCGCTCTGCTATACATGCCGGCAGTCGTTTTGCACCCGGTACCGACGGCAAGCGAGCGGGCGCCAATGCCTCGGGACGCGCAGCACCAGCGAGAGCCGCCATAACCTGACCCGACCACATATAGCAGGGGGGCGCCTTCCAGCGTTGGCCGGCAGGCCCCATTAGCGCAGGGCGTTTCGCCGGTGTGTGTGCCGTCATCGCGCGAGGCTCTGCCGCCGCCGCCGCCGCCGGGGCCGAACAATGGCGGGGCGGCCGCCCGGGCCAGCGCTGCCGTTTCGGCGGCCGGATACTCCGGGGGCGGCGGGGGGAGGGGGGCGGCGGATGCGCGACACGGGGAGCGTGACGCGCCCGGCGCCGCACCCTCCTGGGAAGCGGGCTGAAGGAAGACGAGCCCGGCGACCGATGACCCGCTTCATTTCAATACAATGCGCCGCCGCAGCCGCAACGGTGTCCCGGTGCGGAGCTGCGAAGAGGGCGCCTTCTATCGGGGGGTGGAGGGCTCTGCCTCGTTATACCCGCGCCGACACGGCTCAATCCGAGTCGGCGGCGCCTCCGTGGGCATAATAAGCG
The DNA here is from genome assembly GCF_052857255.1 of Amblyomma americanum. NCBI lineage: Eukaryota > Metazoa > Arthropoda > Arachnida > Ixodida > Ixodidae > Amblyomma > Amblyomma americanum. Next base: position 237,676,987 of record NC_135497.1, read on the forward strand.
CCAAATTCCTCGCGCTCCCGGCAGCCACGCAACCTGCCAGCTTTAGTTCGCCATTTTAACTGTCTTCTTACAACTCGGTAAAGTTGGCAGTGACCGCCATCATTCGGTCGGTGGCTCGGCATACAACAACCTCTGCCCTCAAGAGAGTAACGTACTTGCAACGAGTCTGCGCACGGTGCAGCACATGCGAAAAAACGTTGCGGGGGAGGGGTGCGGGTGGGGGAGGTTCAGTTAGAACCGCTGTGACGTGTCCTTCTATAAAACAACAGCGAAGATTTTTGCATAGGTGCTTTCTCCACGATGTTTAGTACTCCGCTCAGCCAGCCATTTCCCTCTCCATTGTTCCTCCTTTTGTCTTTCCATTTGTCTTCGTGGAATTTCATAACAGGGAAGACCGATAAATTCGGATTAGTTGTGCGTTCGCTGGTGTCCAGATTTTTCTGTTCGCTGTAATTATGTTCTGTTTTCGGCTGCGCCTTCATCTCAACGTTCCTGGCATTTCGTTATTTCGACGTTGTCGCAAAAGACACTGTCGTAGATCAGTTCAAGACCCGTGTGTCTGACACGTAATATTTATTGATGTGTTTGACGCTTGCTTTCAAGATCATGTGTATATATGGCCTTCGAATGTTATGCGCTTGCCGCCGTTAGCGAGCACGGCAAAAAAGTTTTTTTAGTGGTTTTTATCGCAGCATTCTCACACATTAGGAGTGCCATTCTGTGCATTAACATCCTACTGCTATAGATATTCCTTGCAGCCTGTCTACCATCCGTTAGTTCGGATATGGCCTATTCTACTGTGTTTATTTCGTGAACTGTACTGTTCCGGGTAGCCGTCTAGGTGGCACTACCGTCGCTGCTTCCGCCTCCTCTATGAGGAGCCTCGGTTACATGTATGAAATCGACTCCAGTCAACTTTTTGAGGGAAAGAGCAGGTTTTGAGAAGGAAAGGCGTGACTGGTCCTTTACTCTCCTTCTCGGCATTTTTGCACTTTCCCTCAAAACCTGGACTGGAGTCGACTTCTGTCGCATTCACGTAAGCGCGGCTAGGGAGCTTCCGCTCGCCCAGCCGGCGCTGTCCCGACGTATGATGGTGATGATGGTCGGCTGCGTCGAGACGGAGGAAAAAACAGGTTTTACGCAATGTCGACATGATATTCCCACAATTCCCGATTTCGGTGAACTCTCGCAATAACACCATGGGATAGTACTGCTAAGTAAAGTAATGAATAGCATCTCAACGCGCAACGTGCATCTCAAAGGGCTCAAAGCGCATGTCTATGAACTAGAACTCCCAAGGTGGCGGTCCGGAATGATCTTGCTGTACGGGCCTGAAAAGTGGAAGTTGGCACTCTCTGAGGAGGCAAAAAGTGTGTGGTCTGCATCAGAACGTGCGCTACAAGACATTAAAGCAGTTCGTGCGATGCGATGCCAATTACGAGCCCGTAAACGACAACTTCCTGACGTAGATTATCTGCCAAAAATATGCCAGCCTAGCGTAAAATGCGAGGTGCATACGTCAGCGTAGCTTGCTCCTTTAGTGTGGAAGCACTAATCCAGAGGTTCAAAGCCTAGCAAAATCGCCTCGCGTTTGTCTGTCCGAGAGCAACCTGGATGACACAAATTCCACCGGTGGCAGCACCTGCCATCGCAGGGCAGTGGCGCACCGCTTAACCGCTGCACCACCGCGCCAGGAGTGGTATGAGGACTCCCAGGGATCTATGAAATTAAGTAGAGAAGGACCAATTCTGCATATATATGGATACGCCGTGCTTTGGCACTCATTTTATCCTCCTCCTTCTCCTAATTCACCCCCAATCTTTCAGAATCGTGCATTTTGTCCCAAGCTCGCAATGCCGTCATTTTTCTGCCATGCTCGAGTGACGGCGAAACGTGTGCGTCTTTCTAAATACCTTCCGGCGGACTCCACCAAACAAACTGCCGACAAACAGTCCCCGAGAGCCGGCGGCCGGTAGCGGAAACAGGCTTACGAAGAATCGGTTGTCGCGCGCGCTAACCGGATGTATACTGTCCAGGACGCAGCAACAAGGAAAGCTTGTCGACCCTTTGTGTGCGAATACCGGCAAGCGTTACTGCTGAGTGGCGGCGCGCAGAGTAGGAAGGACTAGGAGGACGCCGTCCACAGGAAGAATTGTGCACGACACGTTACACGACGAGGCCTTCTCCTAGCAGATATTTAGAAGAGAGTCTTCTGCTTACTTCTGTCTATACCATCCACTCCACCTTTTTTTCGTAACATTTGTTGTACGCGCAAATCAACGAGACGATACGAAACAATGGCGCCAAGTTTGTCCGCGTCAGTTCTAGTTTTCGCACGAAATGAAAAGCACCTCAAGACAAGAGATGAAAGAAATCGTTTTCTCGCGCGCCAGTTGTAACTGACACAGTCACGGGGGCTGCGAGCCGTTTCGCGGCTCATAACGACTACGATGAAGAAAGCGCTTAATAGGCAACAAAAGAACGAGCAATGCGCGAAGCCATCGCTCCAGCGGGGAAAGCAGATAAGGCGGCTCGGTTGCCAAAGAAGGTTGCGGGTTGCGCTCGGCGCGTTCCGTCCGGGGCCGAATCTGGGACAAGGCGTTTCTGAAAACCTCCAATTTCATTGAAGCTAGCGGGCGCTGCGCCGTCTGCGTTGCGTTGTGCAGCATGCGCTTTTGCAAGACGTCGCCGGCAACGAACGCGCGCTCTCCCCGGGGCGGCGCTGACGCTGGGGAGCGCGCGTTCGCGGCTCGGGGTGCGCAACGCACGCGGGAGACCAATTAGAATTTCCTTCGGGCGGCGGTAGCTGCACGTCCACCGGAGCGCCTCCCGGCCCCTTTCGCGCTAGAGTTCTCTCTCTCTCTCTCTCTCTCCCTGAGGTGTTGCGTTGGATTACGCAGCTGTAGCGGGCGTCCGCGTTTGATCCATTTAACCAACCTCGCGCTCTTCCGCTTTGGCGGAGAAAGATAAACGCGAGGGGGGGGGGGGGGGGGGGTAGGTGTGAGAGGAGAGGGCCGTCATTTCAAAGGCAGGCTGTGTTTTACGCTCCACTCGGCCAAGCTCGCTCAACTGAGCAAGTGTCTCGTAGCTTGACTCACTATACGAGCCGTGAGCGTCATCGACGACATGCATATTACCGCTGAGGGATGTCTTGGAAACAAAGATGCGTGCGTTGCGGCAGAGGTCTCGCTGCAAATATTAACCCTCTGATACCCCTGTCACACGGGACTTCTTCTCGGCCTTTGCCGTAAAGTTAACTTATTGCACTAAAGGAGGAAAACCGAAAAGGAGCAGCGACGCTGCTACACGGCAAATCCAAAGGAGCTAGAACGCGGCCTCCGTGAATGCCAAAAGTCACCGCTGTGTGTGAAGCGGCGCTAGTAACATTATGAAATTAAAGCAGACGGTAGCACTTCAGCTAAGAGTGCATTCGTTTATGTTGGAAAAAGTAGCTACCACGATAATAAACGAGCGTTCTGACGGTGAGAAACGGATATTTTGAAACAAAGTTTCTTTTTTTTTCATCGTTCTCGGTCCGACCACGGTAGGCGCACTTTTCCGTTCGGCTCCTCGTTGTGTTCGAGAAGCGTGCTTTGTTGCTCGTGTCTTTGTGCACACAAGCAAACTCAAAACACGCACACAACAAAGAGCAAACGAAGAAAAAACAGTGAAGCGAGAAGCGCAAGCACGTGTGTGTCGATGCGGCTGCTGAAAAGCGTTCAAGTCCTTTCTTAGCAGTGTGGATGTCTTTAGTCATAGCCTCCTCTACGGTTAAGTGCACTGTAACGCAAAATTAACCATTGAATAAGATAAATTAGATATTTTTTTACGATTTCAGAACTAAAAATTGCGTCAATTTTTTATTCTTTGAGCTCGCTAGCTGGCGCTGTCGTCTGGGTTGCCCCTTTAAGCAACTTTAAGGCCGCTGACGGCCGCCTTTATTGCTACGGAACTTTATCGCAAAGGTCTCGACGCTTTGCCGCGTAGATGCGCGTCACGCGCCTTTGGGGCAAAGGACCTTAATTTCTAAGGCCTTACAAGTGCCCGTGTGACAGGGGTATGAAACCTGTCAGTGGTAAAGCCCTGTGAAGTGCTCTTATGCGTGCTCGTCACGCCTAACCGTGTTCGGCTTCGAACATACTGTTATGCGTACCTGTAAGTAACGCATGCAAATGTTTTTTGCACATTCGTAACGCAGCTTTCATATGCGCAGTAACGTAACCTTAATGTACAAACTCCGATATCCGCAGGCACAAAAACTCTGTTTCAGAGCATTCGCGCTGATTGGGACAAGGAGCGTACGTTTGCCTGCTTAACTTTAATGCCCTCGGTAAGTAACTCGTCGGTAAGTCCGCGACGCTATCGTGTTTGTTCTATATATTTGCGTGTCCGACTCAGCGCTTATATCAGTGTCTACGAGGAATCTGACAATAATTCAAAGATTGCGTCGTCTTCTTGTCTTCGTGTGTGTCAGTGCAGACTGTTTTCCTAGTGCTGATGAACTTGTCAGATGTGCTCGATGAAATTAAAACTGCACTCACTGCATAAATGAAATTGCAATGGTCACAGCGCATACACCATAGACACTCTTGTAACGAGCACATTACGAAAACTCCGTTTTTACTTCTTAGTCACTCCTATTCTGTTATCGTAGGAAATATAGAATTTTGTGATTTGTACTATTGAGCTACGTCCACGGTTGCATGAGAAGAACAATAAAATAAGACCAGGGGTGCATTAATCATTGAAGTTCACCTAACATCCACCTGAAAGTGAATAGCGATATGGGCACGTGGTTTCTTTTCTTTCTTTGACGAGTGATGTGGGACATGCGGTCTTGACACACATTCGTTCGTTGCGTTGGCCCGCCGCTTTTCACGGCACGTATAATGGAAAGCGTAGAGCTCGCATCGCAAATAAATCTGCGGGCCCTCTAGCACTCCTGATCTCTGTTAGTTCCATAGGAATCGTCTCTAAAACCACCGCAGCTCCCAAGAGACGGCAAGCGCGTATGTCCGGGTTGTCGAGAGACCCCCTACAAAGAGCTCCAAGAGGACCTCCGGGTGTCCCTAAGACCGCCGGCGTTGACATTGGACGCCGACCCAGGGGTGATGCTGCCAAGAGGTCCCTTTCCCATTGTTGTTCGCCAAACAAACGCGCCGTGATCTGCGGAAGAGCACCGCCGGCAACGTGAAACCACCGGCTTTGTGAAGCGAGGGGCCGCCTGTGTGCTTTTGAATGCACAGGTGAGTAGCTCCGAACCGTCCGCAGCGCGGCGACCCAAAGTGGGATATCTCTATACGGGCACGGATTTGCATGCTGACAGGGACGGGTCTCTCCTCTTTTTCTTACAACAGCGCAGCAATACAGATGCGCTCGGCGCATAAGGTGAGCTCACGTGGCGGAAGGCAAAGCTCCTGCGTTTTGAGTTGGAAGCGCATGGGAATAAGCCACCGGAGAGAGTTGGAGGGTGTTCGAATCCTGTCCAAAGAGGGTCAAGTGTTGGTTTTAGGCGCGCATTGAACCGAAAAAAGAAAGGTAACATTTTGCGGGCATTTCCTTTCCGACTTCCTTTTCCACGTGGAATTAGCTTTTTCTCATTAAACCGTCACTAGGGGGAATGCGTCGCGCGTGATAAAACTGGATGGAATGTGCGGCACTAGGCAAAAGTGGCAACACTGTTCGTCTTTCGTCTTTACAAGCATTGTATCATCAATACAGTTTTCCGGATAGAAGACACGCATAAAATCTTACATATGAATGCAAAAACTCACCCTCAGTGGCGCTGCGCGTCCAAAGTGTGTTAAATACTTTACAGCTAGTTGTTGGTCCCTTATCGTCAATGTGCTAAACGACAATCATAAATTTCATTTCTTGGACGACAGAACACGGGTGAGGGCTCGATGGCTATCCATGGCGTTTTGCAGCATAAAGGACGAGGCCACACCACAAGCGCCGACTTCCACCTGGATTTTAATCGAGAAAAAAATACAATGATTTAAAACGCTGGGCCACCACATCTTAACATCTCAGACAATAATCCACAAAGATTACACGTGGTCCTCGATGCCTAAAATATCTGCCGTTATTGCACGCAAACATCGCACGTTGCGCCTTTATTGAAACTTTTAAACAAAGTAAAATCTTGGTTTGGTTTGTTTTATGGGGGTTTAACGTCCCAAAGTGACTCAGGCTATGTGGGACGCCGTAGTGAAGGGCTCCGTAAATTTTGACCACCTGGGGTTCTTAAGCATGCACTGACATCGCACAGCACACGGGACACTAGAATTTCGCCTCCATCGAAATTCGGCTGCCGCGGCCGGGATCGAACCCAAAGTAAAAGCCCCGTTCCTGCTTTATGCGCATAAAACGCAGCGTTCCAATGGGTCGCACCGAAGAGCGTGAACGGTTGGTCTGAAAATGGAACGAGTGCCTAGTGCGACAGCAAATTATCTCGAGAACCCGACGAGATGGTTCGATGGCTTTGGCGTTCGGCTGCTGATCCCAAGGTCGCGGGTTCGATTCCTACCGTGGAGGCCGTATTTATGTGAGGGCAAAATATGAAAAACGGCCGTGCACTGTTCGATGTCAGCGCACGCTAAGACCCCAAGGCAGTCTAAATTAATCCGGAGCCTTCCATAGCCTGAGTTGCTACGGGATGTTAAAACTCCACAATCCACGTTAACTCGAGTCGTAAATTTCTTTAACAGCACCCCTGAGCCTTAGCGTTTTTCCTCCATAAAAACGCTAAGGCGCACGTATGCTGTGCGATGTTATCGCACGTTAAAGATCCCCAGGTGGTCGAAATTATTCCGGAGCCCTCCACTACGGCATCCCTTTCTTCCTTTATTCTTTCACTCCCTCCTTTATCCCTTCCCTTACGGCGCGGTTCAGGTGTCCAACGATATATGAGACAGATACTGCGCCATTTCCTTTCCCCCAAAACTTATTATTATTATTATTATTATTATTATTATTATTATTATTATTATTATTATTATTATTATTATTATTATTATTATTATTATTATTATTATTATTATTATTATTATTATTATTATTATTATTATTATTATTATTATTATTATTATTATTACCACCCCTGAGCCTGTTTTTTTTTCCAGCTTAATTGCTCACGCATGCATGTGAACCAGATAACTTTTGCAGCCAAAAGGCTTGCGAGATTTACGGAAATGTTTGGGAGCCAGTTACAGCTTGCTAGAAATTCGACGCGGAAAGTTGCTCTATGAACTCTTTTGTCTCTGAGCAGTGTTCCTTAAGCCACCCATGTTAAACATCCCTGAAGTCTGTGCACAATTCAAGTGAGCGTAATGAAGCAGGGTAAATTTCAGATAAAGAGCATAGTTATTTTAAAGGACTATAGACACTTAATATTATTGCGTGTTTTCTTCTTTCAAGTGATGCCTTAGGCAACAGAATACATTGATCGCCGCGTGGTATTCGCCTCCGACCGCTGAATAATTTATAATTGAATTTCTTCTGCCATGCTGTTTCGGTTTCGTCAGCCGAACAATGGCTTTTACGTGTAATTCACACATAGGTCGCATGAGGCACGAAAAAACTGCGGTATAAACGCTGATGTATTGTTGTAACTCACTGAAGCACTTAAACCAGCCTCCTTCAAGATCTATAATTACAACAAACGACGTATCGGCAGTTTTATTGCCGTTTTCCCATGCCTTACGTGACCTAAAGCTCAGCTACGCGTCGTTGAACTACGCGTTGTTGGGTTGATGAAACCGAAACAGCGTCAAGAAGAAATTATATTACAAATTATTTACCGGTCATAGGCGAATACCACCGGGTGTTCCGTATATACCAATGTCTAGCGCATCATTTGAACGAAGAAAACACGCGAGCAAAATTAGGTGTCTCTAGTCCTTTAACTATTTGAATAAATCTTCAGAATCGGTGAACCTGTGTTTCATTTTACGTCTGTATTTCTTTTCGTCTGCCAGTGTTCTGCGGACGAAAGAGTGCACCACAGCGTTACCGGAACGAATCAGCACGGCTACGGCTGAAGCAGGCGATCACTTAAAACTGCCGCTAGCAAACAACAGAAAAAAAAAATGATGAAAGAGGTCCACAAACGGCAAAGCCGCGTATAATAAAGGTTAAGAGCCGAAAAACGACAGCGAACACGCGTCTCGAAACAAACAGGCAAATAAACTCCGTCGAAAATAAAGCGGGAGAGGGCGATGAGGGGTAGTGAAGGAAGCGTAAAAGTAAACAACCGCAAAGCAAGAGCAGCGCATTCGACAGAGCGCGAATGCTCGTCACTGGAGCGGAGGGCAGGGTCCGCGAAGAGGGCCGGAAGTGAAACCGCCCACGCAAGGTGCGTAACGCCGGAAGTCGGCATGGCTGGACAAGAACACCTCCCCTTTCCTTTTTCTCCCCAAACACAATGCTACCTGTCGCATGCGCCGGGGACCGAAAGCGGCGGCATGGAGGGGGGTTGAAGGGGGAGGCGAGGCAACGTACCACTGTGAACCACTTGCTCCGGCTCGCCTGCGTCCGACGCTTGGGTCCTACTAGATTGCCGCATTTATACCCCTATAACGAACTTTCATGAAAGACCCCTTCATCGAGTGAAAAGGCAATTTTTTGCAATTTTTATCGCGCTTATTTGACGCAAAAGGATGCCTTAATGCCGATACGAAATATTTTTTTTCCCCGTTGGGCGGGGGGGGGGGGGGGGGGGGGTGAACGATTATCGCATGATAGCACAAGCACACCTCGTTCTTGAAATAATAAAGTTGGGCAATGTGCAACTGTTTGTCGGGTTCCTCAGGTATACCCCAAGGATCTGTCGTTGGGCACTTCTGTTTTTAATTTTTTTAATTTACATTAACGACCTACCTCAGAAATTAGACTGCCATATTCGGATGTTTGCTGATGACAGTGTTATTTTCTAAGGAGTCACTAACACGATTAACCAATAATCCGAGCAAGGTGAGCTAAATCACGTACCAAACTGATGCAGCAACAGGCTAATGACACTTAATATAAACAAATGCAAATATATGTCTTTCCACCGTCGCTATGATCCTCTCTTGCTCCACTACACCATCTCTAACGTTCCTACCGACTTGGTCCAATCATATGATTATCTTGGTGTTCATTTCTGCAATGGTCTTACGTGAAATACACATATGGTGAACATAATATCATCCACTAGTAAAACGGTAGGCGTGTCAAAGCATAATCTCCATTCTGCCCCTCAACACGTGAAGCTCCTCGCGTACAAATCTCTGGTTAGGTCAAAATTAGAAAACACATTTCCCATCTAGTCCCCGAGACAAGCATATCTCGCTAACACACATGTCAGTTGAAAACAGAGCAACTAATTCATTCATTTATATCAGCATGTCATCTTTAAAATCGAGATCCAACCTAGCAATCCTTGCATATCGTCGCCACACGGCTAGTTTATGTTGTTTTTTAAGTTATTTTATTCGGAACTGCAACAGGAACCTTGCATTTGCGCCCACCCACCACGAATATATCTCCGCTACGGCCATCAGCAGCAAGTTGCCTGTGAAGGAATTGCACATACCCACGGTGGGCGCTTGGCCAGGGTTTGGTGCAGATCCAAGAGAATGAAAATTCGCCGTCATAACTTAACAAAGACTTAGGAACCAGGGAATGGGAATATTGTAGAAAGAGCAAGTATCATTCTCTCCCCGGACTGCTGCCATCACCTGCTCATCAATGCTTTTTGATTGCATAACACGTGTACTTTTATAGTGAAAATATTTTGTATATAAAACGGCCTTAAGAATAATTACGTTTCCTTTTGTCTCTATTTATATATACACCACTTCTGGTGTTTAAAGTAATAGAGAGAAGTGAAGTGATAACTGGAGGCCTCGTTGAGTACTTGGTGCATACCATTTTACTCCGGCACAATCGAAATGGTTTTACGTACTACATCTCTTCAGTACTGGAAATGCAATTGCGCAGTCAAATAGCATGACTCTTAAGGAGAAACACGAACGCAACAGACAAAGTGTTTCAAAGCAGTAAGGTAATTTTTTTGAATCAAGTATGCTTCAGAAGGAATAAAGATGCTAATGAATTGTAGCTGAGCCCAAGCCTTGTAAAGGTGGCACCTCATGGGAGAGCAGTGGAAAATAGACGCATATAAGACGTCGTTAATGCTTCATTCCTGCGCTACAGGTGCAGGCACGATCTTTTATTTTTCTGTGCCCTCATTGACAAACCCTATTTGCTGTGCACAGTTGTCAATACAAGACTGGCGTCTAGCTGAGGCTAGAGTAACTCCTAAAGCAGTAAAGTGTCCTCAGTGGCAATAAGGGTGGCTTATGGACATCTGTATACTAGGATAGCCAGAAGCCGATGAGGATGAATGCCCACGCACAAAGCCTTGTAGAGTTTTGAAAGAATCACCTCGCTTTACAAGAGCGATGGTTCGGAAACAGGTAGTCTCCTTGTCTCCGAGTCGAATTTAAGCATTCGGCTATGAGCGAAAATCTGAGTGAGTGAGTGAGTGAGTGAGTGAGTGAGTGAGTGAGTGAGTGAGTGAGTGAGTGAGTGAGTGAGTGAGTGAGTGAGTGAGTGAGTGAGTGAGTGAGTGAGTGAGTGAGTGAGTGAGTGAGTGAGTGAGTGAGTGAGTGAGTGAGTGAGTGAGGTGGGCACCAGCAGACTAAAAGATCATATGGGATGGGAAACTCGATTAAGGGCAATAAAACCACTACCACCACCAAGACGCCAGAGACAAAGCTTCCATGGATACAGATACGAAGGCAATGACCTTCCGTTTTGTTCCAATTCATTTTGTACATGCTATACGCGTTTAAAGTGAATTCCAGGTCAAATAAACCTAACGCAGTCATTAGAATTGGTTCAGAAGAATTCTAATCGTTTTACTCTTGCTAACTATAACGAAACCTCGAGTATCAGTGTCATGAATTCTAGCCTTCAGCTGTCATCCTTTTGATCTTGTCTCAGAATGTTTTGCTTGTTTTTCTTTCATAAATTATCCGATCACCCGCAACTGAGGAGCCAACCTCCGTATGTATTGCCCAGACTGGATCATATTCATAACGTCAACATTCTATTCAGCAGGTCAAATTCTTTCTGTCTTTCTTGCCGCGCACATTCAACGAGTGGAATCGCCTTCCTGCATCAACGGCCACCATCGGAGATCACCATTTGCTGAAGAACGCCATAACTTACGTTGCATAACTAGGAACCATTTTTTTCATATTGTTCTGATTCTATTTCTTTTTATCAGCCCACTCTAAAGTACGTTAACTCCACACATAGGCGCCGTGTGCTTGGCACTGTTTTTCTTGTTTATTAAGAGCCCGCCCTAACGAATGTTGACTCCACTGGGGCTGTGCGGGCCGGGCAATTTTATCTTTATTTCTTTTTGGGTTGCCCGATATGACGTGCGTACACTCCACTGCGTTATTTTTTTTTTCTCCCATCCACTCGTCTCTGTAATGACCTATTTTTCCTTGAGGGTACCCTAGGTAAAAGTAAAACACGTCTAGCAGAGCCGTGTACGAATAAGTTTTCGTGAAAGGCCGACCACGAAGCCGCTGGCCCCATACACACCGCAACCTATGGTATACGCATGACGACCGGTGCGCCGCGAGGCAGCGCGTTCAGCCAACGGTCGGAGCTACCGCCCGGCACAGGAGAGGAGTGGAGGAGAAACCACCTTCCGGCGGCCACCGGTAGGGGGCATCTATCAGGCCGACCGCATCTCGCGTCGCGATCCCCCCGCCCCTCTCGGGCAGGCGCGCAAAAAGAGCGTTTCCCCCGTTTTCATCTTTCCTCCCCCAGGTGCACGAAGGAAGTGGTTCGCGTGATCGGCCCAATCGCGTCCGAAATTAGGCGAGAAAGTCACTGCGCTCTGTGAGACGACGGCCCCGAGCCGGGTCGCCCGTGCATGCAGCATGCACGGACTGCACGGTCCGGGGCCCGCGCAGGCATCCGTGCAGCTCGGCTGTGTGCGGGGGCTTGCGCGAGCATTTCCAGGTACGATATTACGCGTTCGCGACGGAAGTGCGACGCGGCGGCGGTGGCCGGTATGGGTAGTTTTCTCATGAAATTCTGTCCGTGGGAGAGTGCGGTAGTAGGCTTCTTTCCAGTTTGCTTATTTGGGGGCATGTTGTGCTTCATAAAGAAAAAAAAAAACAATCTACTCTGACCACAGCAAGTGCAGAGTTCCAGCAACTGAAGCCGGAAGGCCGGCTAGCGTGAAACGACGCGTTGAACAGGCGCTAGTCGGGCTGTGAGAGGTGTGTGCAGAGAGCACCATTCGTTTGCATGCTCCTTGACAGCACGTCTATTTGGGAGTAACCGAAGCTGTTCAGGAGAGGTATAAATGTGACCTCAACTTTATTGAAAACGATGCAAATGGCCCTATGTGGACACGCATGTTATAGTGCAACCGAAGTTGTGTGTCATCTCACGAAAAAATTGAGACACTTATTACCATACCAATTCAAGTAGACACCAAAAGCTGTCATGCGCCTCGTGCTTAAGTGTCTAGTTCCCAGGACGCCGAGGAAGGTGATGCGCCTTCAATTTTCAGAATCATCTTCGCCGAATGGCTGCAAGCTGGGTAAACTCAGAAGAGTTCCTCTGAACTAAACCGAACGAGCCGAAAGCGCACTGTTCGCAAAGCCCAGAACACCTTGCAAGGAGCTCTCCTAAGCGCGCCGTAGATTCCTCACTGCAGTTGCATCGGAGGCCTGGGTCGCATGTGTGCACCAAATCAGTACCGGCTGTGCGGCCTACATTGCCCGACATGCCAAGCAGGCCACCCAGACACTGAACCGACGCTTCCAGAAGTATCGCTGTCGATCAAACAACATGGCGTCGCCTTGCGCTAATGACAGGTCACCGCCGCGCTCACACTCCCCTCCTACCGTCCTACGTAAGCCGCTTACCTGCCGACGTATACCACCTGTGCCTGCCTTCTGCACCGCTCCTTGTCGCTCGCCACATATGACTGCCCCCCTCACCGCTTTTAGCCTCGATTATCTTACGCATTGTCGGAAGTCTTATTTTGGGACGCGCTGGGGACACAGATCCGCTGTCGGAGCCTTGCTACAGCAGGCGACTGGCGTGTACTACATTTGTCTCTTAAAAACTCCACTCGGCGTTAGGGAGTTCATCGGCTGATGCCGCGGCAGACAGCATGCGAACTCGACTAAGTTCCTCTCTTCCATCATTTGCATTATCTGCAGTCGACTGTGTCGTCCAATGCCGTAACAAGAGTACGAAAGCAGTGGTTTCCCGCTTCAGCCATCTTTGTACTTAAATCAGCACGCGTAGTATACATGCAAGCGTCGAGTCCTGCATGTACAGCAGTAGCGAACATCTCGGCCTGGCAACTGTTGCAGTAGGTAGTGCCAAAGAACTATTCCGGTGGTAAGCCCTGAGCAAGATATCGCGATGTTTGGTGGGGGTTTGCGTCAAGTCAAAGAAGCAAATAAAAATAAATGAAATAAATATCCGCGGCTGCGATTCGAACCCCCGGCGGCGCTAACAGATCAGCTTCGCTGGTCACTGCGCGAGAGCACTAAGTCATCGTTTCGTTTTTTTTCTACACGGTATTTATTACAATGATGTCATGTTTTATGTGCATGAGCTATCTACAAGAATTAAGAAAACAGTGGCAAATCAACACACATAAGCAACGAAGCACGAGAAAAGAGTCAATTCGGAGCACATAGCTAATACATCCTAATACGACACATCTAACAACAAAAAAACTAGAAAAAAAGGCAATGAGCTGCACAGCACTGAGAATGAGTGCCACTCCGGTTCAAAATCGGTCTGGGCGTACAATTCTTTTAGGTGTACAGTAATTCTACTGAAATGGTCTTTAGCAGAAACAACAGATCCACAATGTCGCTCCATCATGCGTGTTTTCCAGAGGCTGTGTAATCCACTTAAAAATAACATATACAAGGGTTCATCAAAAAATGGCAGCGCAGTGAGATATCGTACAGAATTCGGCTTCAAATAAAGACTTTTTTTCAATGTCCGTTGCACGATTCCCATAAGAGTGTTGCGTCTTTACAACTGATGAAACAAAGCTCAGTCGTTTCCGGAGCGTCACAATGGTGACAGTTAACCGCAGACATGATGATACTCTTTTTCTATAGCCATTTTTTAACCGGCAATGTCTCAGTGTGTAGCTTAAAAAAATGCTTTTGTACATGGTGAGAGGAGCATTTCACGTACTCTCTTGCGTACGTAATGTCCCGGTAATCCAAAATACACAGACGGATACATTGGCGGAGGGAAGAGCACACAAATTAAGTCCTTCTACAACCGTTTCCTCGACACGGAAGAAAGGAACTCGGGGGGAAAACGAACAAGTAGGAAACGAAGATCCAAATACACCTCATGCATGAATCCCCACAAACATGGACCATCAGAAACATTAGAAGACACAATGAGGCTAGGTAAAGCATGAACTAAATTTACTTGCAAGAAGAATGCACGCACTATTGGGTGTGTAGTGTCCCGGAAAAACATGAAACGTGAAACTATCTGTCGGTCATATAGGTGGACTAAAACAAGGCTGCCAGCGCTTACAGGCCGGAAAAGGTTACCACGCCTAATTGACTCAAAAGACGAATCCCACACAAAAGTTGCGAAAACTATGTGGAAACCGTGGATATCAAGGCTGGTGGAATGAATAATTTGCCTAACATAATAAATTTTAGCGGTGAAAAACAGATTGTATGCGGTCGCCCTGCCAAAATTCGAGAGACCATGGGGCACAAAAGTTTGAGCATAACGCTAAAGAGTTTGCACGTGGTCTTTCCAGTAATGCGCACTGTGCTTATAGGCACTCAAATGAACGCCAAGGTACTTTGGTGGTGTTCGTGTCCATTGGATACCAGCATATTCGACAGGTGTTGTTCTCCACATACCAAACCAGATACCGCAACTCTTAGAACGATTAATCCGAACTCCTGACACTGAACCGAAGTCTTCCTCCGTTAAACGAATAACCTCACCGATGTCTGGCTTATCAGGGCCGATAAACGCTAGGTCATCCGCATAGGCTAATACCTTCAATTCGTGACCCATAATACGAAAACCACCGAGGGCTGCACTTCTATAAACACTTAGACAAAATGGCTCCAAGTATAGTGCGAACAGGAGCGGGGACAGTGGACAACCTTGTTTCACAGAGGACTGAATTCGGACTGGTTCTGAGAGACAGCCATTAGCAATGAAGCCGTGGAACAGTTTTTGTAACAAAGGCGTATCCCAGAAGAAAAATTGAACCAAGGTTGGCGTGATTTAGACGAGAAAAAAGAAATGAATGGGACATCCGATCGACCACCTTTGCCAGGTCAATTTGCAGCAGTGGTAATTGTTCATGAGCGTCACTTCAATACTGCAAAACCATGCGCGCTACGTGTAGATTAATCAGACTTATTGACCTACCCCTCATGGTGCATGTTTGACGAGGCCCTATCAAAGTAGACACTGCAAAGCCGATTTGAGAGGACTTTAGCGAAGATGTTATAATCAACATTAGAAAGCGTGATAGGTCTGTGACCATCTACCATGCAAATCGTCAGTTTTTGGTATTAAGACAATATGACTTTTCCTAATTGCAGCAAAAATCCAACATCAATAGACAGGGGATAACACGGATTCAAATGTCTCGTAAAATTCCCCTGAGAGGCCGTCAGGTCCCAGGATTTTCGAAAGTGGTAATCGATCAATTTCATCTTCCAATTCCCCCAAGGTTGTAGGACCACTTATTACCGCGCACTCATCCTCAGAAAGCGGCGAAATCGTAGACACCCAGCGCCCTGCATGAACATCGTCAGCAATGTTTGAAGACGCAGCAAAAAGAGAGGTGTAATGTTTTGAAAACTCGGTTACTATGTCAACTGTACTGTTGACCAGGCCGCCACCCCAGTAGAGCTCAGAGACGCGCTTGGCAGTCACGTGGCGACGCTCATCAAGTATGGCGTATCTAGTTGGCTCCTCAGAGTGCAAAGCACGATTGCTGCGGGTTCGTACACGGGCCGCTCGAAAGCGTTCTGCATCGAAGCTTTGAAGTTGACACTTTCCAGTTGCAATTTCCTCTGCGTGCAGTCCTGGAGCCTGTAGGCCATCGCCGCAGCCGAACATACCTCGTGTTAAACTGCAACACGTGCACTCTCGCGCTGTGCATAGCACATCGTCGTCTTCATCAATTTTCATCTCCGGCGCGAAATCAGACAGAGAATTCTGTGTCTTCATCTTCGCCGTTATCGTTCATGTATTTCTGCTCTCGCACTTTTATAGAATTTAGGAAAACATTCTCTATCACTTTTTTTTTCACCTTAAAAATCTACACCAGCGACCGATTTGGAAGTCGGGCACTCCGCGAAGTGTATCGACGGCGAGGCGAGAAAACAGGTTTGCTCGCTACGCACGATGCTGCGGCGTATCCTCGAAGGTTCGGCAGGGGCTGGCGGCGTCACGTCTTTACCTGCTGGTGACGACTCTCCTGCGGCGCAGGCGTGTGGGTAGCGCATCAGAGATTTCTAGACCACGTGATTACAGTCTGCCTTTGCTGAGCCCGTCTTGACGTCACAGTGCTCTTGACGTACCTTGCAAGCAATACAGCGGTAACAAACGGCATAGCAACGAATTGTTCGTCCCACGCTGAAGCAAATGAAGTCCGTAGCGTGGTCACCGGGCCGATACCTATTCAGTTAACTGAAACGAAAGTTCCATATTTTGAATCGGTACTACTCTAAGACCGGACCCAATCCTTTGTCTACAAATTCGCCGTCACCACCACAGCGCCTCGTACTCCAGCGTCCGCTAGTGGACACACTATACTTTAAAGGGGCTCTGAGACGCCTTCCGAGGAGAGCACGTTAACTCACTTAATCAGTGCACTGTGTTGCCATGAAAACCGGAGCCAAAATAATACTCTTCTACACGCAGCAGACGACCCACAATCACGCGTGAAAGTTGGCGAGCCCTTCCCGGCGACTTTTTCATGCTCTCACCCTCCTCCGTCCCCCGCATCTGCGTAGACAAGGTGAGAGGTGGCCATTGGTTAGATTCTTTCAGACGTCAGGCAGCTACCGTGGCCGCAGCCAATAAGCCACTTAGCTCCGGCGGGTCGGGAAGCTCCGCTCCCAGAGGGGGGGGGGGGGGGGGGGGGAAGGAGCGCTTACTTTCCAGCGTGCAAAAAGGGACGAGAGAAGAGGGAAAGGCGCGAAGACACTGAAATTCAAATTTTAACTACAGATAACTCAGCTTCTACAAAGCGCATTTAAAAAATCCTTGCTGGACACTATTCGTGAAGCGGCGTGCTTCAATATCCCAGGCATGCCGCAACTTTACTAGAGCCCCCTTCACAGCCCCTTTAAGAGGCAGCTCGCCTGACATGAACCACCCTCCCACAGTGTTTGTCGCCCAGTGCTTTCGCGCGGCAGACTTGTTCCTTTGTAGAGCCTGCGAGCAGCAGCGCACACGCGCGCTCACTGACTTGCGCGTGCACGCTCGATGGCTCACATTTGCATCGAGGCAGCGCGCTTGTTTTCGCATCGGTGGACGGCGACGCGAGCGCAGCGCCACCTGCAAGGCGTAGCGGGCCGTTCTGCCCTTTGATCAGGGAAGCTTATTTACGCACGCAGCCGCGCATCCTCGTTCAGTGCTGTGCCCGGGGCGCGCTGTAAACAAACATTCCTCCTCCTTGCAACTACTTCCTCATTGAAGGGCCCCGAGAAAGCGGACTCGCGCGTGAGCGAACGAGTGCACTCCCGAGTCGTTAGTTTTGCAAACGCGCATCGTGCCCGAGCGTGTGGAAGGGCTCTGTACGCCAGTATCTCTGTGTGCTCCTTGCTCTTGCTGTGAGCAAATCGCTCTTTTCTTTGCAGCCGAAGCACGCTTTATTTGACGCCTCCATCGCTTAACTGGCGGCGCTTCTAATTGTGCGGCTGACCGGCGCGACGAGGAAATCGCCTCGCACGGAACTTCCTGGGGAGAGGCACTCTTTACGTTCGTGATCTTTCGCCCCTTTACTTTTCCCACCGGGGGAATTCATTTGGCGGACTTACGGGGCGCGCACAATTATGCTGAATCGATTGTCCGCGCAATTTGTTCGCTTGCTGTTGGTTGGCTCGACGGCGTCAGTTTCGAAAGATTTTGCCGCGCGAAATGGACAGCGATAAAGAAAGAGAAAATATTAATTCAAACTAAAGGGATTGCCTTTTTTTGCTCAAAATGGATGCGAAAAAAAAATCGTCCGTTTTAGATCTCATATATACCTATTCACTTTTTGAGGCGGTATTGGGAATGCGTCTCATCGTGCTCAGTTAAGACTACTGCATTGGTACGTGATTTATCTTTACCGGTTGAGTGGCAGCTAGCGAGTGTGGCGCCAGTTTTTATACAACGAGTGATAACGTGAAGATAGAAAATGAGCGTCTATGTGTGTTATATCCCCGGCTTCCAAATACTGCAACATGCAACTGCCAGACACTTATTGCAATTTATCGAAAATAACTTTTTTTTTTTAGTGCATAAACGCTTCTAGCCGCACTCCCCGGGTTTCAGCGGTGTGTGTCACTCTCTGAAGCCTCTGAGTAGCAAGTGTCACTGGGTCAGTGGACACTGTGAGTAGGCGGCGCCGTCCACCTACAAATTGAGGAAGTTATGCGTCTCCCCTTTCCTCAAGACCAGCGGAAGGTTTAAACTTCGCTGATTTTGAGGAGAGGAAAGGCGCATTACTGGCTCCCTGGGTCAGTGGACACCTCAATCGCGCTTTGGGGCACGTCGCGGTGGTGTCCACCTGCACAGAAACCGTGCTTTCGCACAATATCTTTTGCTTAGCAATGCTAGACAGCCAGCCATTTTTTTTTCACCAAAGGCACCCAGCTGTTTTCATACTTTCCCTGCAGCCTTCAGCTCTAAATACAAAGAGACGCTATTGTATTATACCTACTGCACAAATCATTTTAACGAAAGGTATCACAATGAGCGTCTTGAAGAACTACTGATCGCAACTTATTAACTCGGTTCACGCTTATCCCTGAACCGAGTCCCTCATTTCCCCGCCCTTGTGCGGTCTGGAACAAGAAAGTTTATTGAAATATCCGATGAATGTTCGTCTACCTCGAATGTATCGTCCGAGGTTTTTCTAGGCTTTGTGTTGCGCCCTGTACTATTGTTTCCTTATATTAACGATACTGCACATGATAGCCACCCTTATGTTAGAGTACAGCACGTCGTTCGCGGATAATCGTGTTTTGTGTTGTCATATAAGAAATGTGCTTAACTCAGGCATCAAATCGGGCATGCAAATGATCTCTAAGAACAATATCGTCTCAATATCGTAGTCTCAATGAATGCAATAAATTAGTAAGCGCCCTTAGTTTTTTTTTTTTCTTTCTCACATTGGTAACAACATTAAGAACGAAAGGTGTAGTAAATAAAAAATTTAGTCGTCGCTATTACTCATAACTTGACATTGGATGAACAGATTGATCGCTTCCAAGAATCAGCTCAAGGAGAGCTGGGCCTCTTCAACGTAATCTCAAACAAGCAAAGCAGAATGCTAAACTTCAGCCGTGGTATGGTTATATAAGACCGGCATTAATGTGCGCAAGTATAATATGGGGCCCATATGCGCAGCACCAGATCGAATGTCAGCTCCTCAATTGTTCAGTAGACACTATACTTCAAGTATTATCTTTTATGTTTGTTTTTTCGCCCATCCAAAAACAAAATGCTCTCCCGAACTAACCACACGCAGAAATATGACTCGTCTCAAATTCCTTATGTGCTTCACGACAATAAATCCAATTTAGCCTTCACTCCGCACCACCCTCCCACCCCCCAAAGATAATCACTCCATACTGATCACCCCTTGGCTATTATGCATTAAACAACCGCAACTGATGTCTTTAAGTATTCGTGACTTCAGAAAACCACTGTCGACAATCTGCATGTTTCTGAAACCATTTCAGTAGCAACTTTAAAGACTGGAATTGCACCTTTTTTTAACAATGTCTCTTCTTTTTGTATTTTTCCCACTACAGCAGCCCGAGAGGACTTTACAGAATTGTGAATCCTCTAGTGGTAACAATGGAAGGTTTCGATGCTTCCCTGAGGAAACAGGATATGTAGCTGTTTTCAGGATTGCGGCTGCACTTGTTACTATCGTGTACCGACTACATGTGGAAGCTTTTATGCCAACTGTGCACACGCCCTTGACTTCCACTTCATACCCTCAGTGTTAGTTGGCTCGGGGTCTTTTCTTCCTTGTGTTCAAGAGGTCGTCTGTCAGGGACATTCGGCACGGCTTCCGCAACGGCTTGATCCGTAAGACGGATAAGCAGCGAAGGAACGAATGAACCTTAGAAAAAAGAAATGGCGAATTCCGTCCGGCTCGCGCCTGCACGCAGCAAACAGGAAAACAACAGGCCTCGCTTTGCGGTTAGGCAATCGACGTCCGCGCAGGAAGCCGCGCGGAGAAAGAATTTCGCGGCGCAGCGTGCGAGAGTGCAGCAGCAGCGCAACTGGCGCGGTGCGAGTCGAAGATTGGGCGGGCGTCGTTATAGGTGCCCCGGGGCGTGGCCGGTGCGAGACGAGCACAGGCGTCGTCGAGATGAGTGACACCGCGGGCCCCATGATTATAGACGCCTGCGGTCCGGCGGCGGCAGGGGCCACCGCTGCTTCAGCGCGGCGCCTATCCCGAGCACCGGCGCCGCCGCTGCCAGGCGTGCGGCTGTCGAGGCTCGCGGGAAGAGGAGGAGGGAACAGGAGACCAGGTGCGCTTTTGCAGGCAGCTCCCTCGCCCCGTGGGAACCGTTACTGCGATACGAATTCGGTTCCCGCCGCCGCGCGGTCCCCCTCTTAATTGGTCCCCTCGCGGTCCCGCATCCAGCGTGCGCTCACTGGTCGCGTGCTCCCGCACCTCGAAACTCGCGCACATCCATCCAACCATCCATCGCGACGCTCAGGCGCCGCGTCGTGGAAGCCACTCGCGCTCCCACATTTACCCCCGCGATCACGTGACGCGCGCTGCGTGGCGTTGTTCGCGTTCGCGACGCACTGACTTAGTAGTTACTAACCTGGTCGGTGCTCCGCAAACGCCATTTGTGAAGAGCGACCTCCGCGCTCCCGCGGCGTCACGACCGCTGGCGCGTGACAGCACAAACCCGATTTCCTCGATGTCAGGATTCGGTACGCCTTTCAGCTGGCAGCGCTTCTGTATTTATTTGATTTTTTTTACTCACGCAGCATCTGAAATATGGCCATAGACGATGGTATTGGCGGGAAAAAAAGAACAAGAAGAAAACGCCCTTCAAACCCCAGAGAGAGCTCACAAGTGCACACTTCCATCGATTGAGTCTCAAAAAGAAAAGCTGTGTTATGGATGTTTACCTCCAAACATTACCTCTCATTTTTCTCGCTCTGTACCGCTGAGCGAGTGGTCGATGTGTGCGTGCACAAAATTGCCCCTAGAAAATCCCAGGAATCGTTCATTAAAAGACTTGTGCTGAAGAGTTGTATGCGGGACGTTAAGAGACAGGAAGAGGGCAGAATGGGTGCGGGAAAAGCGCGACTTAGTGACATCCCAGTTGAAATCAAGAAGTAGAAATTGGCATAGACAGGGCACGCAATGCGATGGCAAGACAACCGGTGGTCCCTTAGGGTAACGTAATCGATTCCAGAGAAGGCAAGCATCGCAGGAAGCGGCCGAAAGTCAACTGGGCGGATGAGATTAGGAAGTCTGTGGGCTAAGGCGGCCGCAGTTGGCGCTGGACAGGGTTAATTGAGAAATAGGGGAGAGGCCTTTGTCCTACAGTGCACGCAACTAGGCTGATGATGACGATGACGACGACGACGACGACTGAAAAAGGTCGTTCTCCAGACACCACAACAAAATATCTTTATTTAATGTGACGCAAACAGTGTATTAGAGTTTACGCATCTCTCTTGCGCCACGTGACTTCTTTTTGAATGTGTAAGTCTTGCCAAGCGAAAAGGCGACCACGTCTTCGGCTTTCACACTATGAATAAATATGCGCTTGAATTGAACAATTCGGGGCCTACAGACATAGGCTGACGCAGGACTGCCGTGCAAATCGGTACGCAAGGCGCTTTAGGTCAGTGCAACTCGCTTTTCCAAAAGGTTGCCACTGTCGATCCTATTGGACGTCATGTACGCACAGGCATTACTCCATAACGTCTGCCCCGCTCGTAGGATTGCGCTGTCTCATTGCTGCCAAGTCGATATCGAAGGCATTTAAACGTCCGCAATCTGTCAGTAATTTCAAACGCCACTAAAGACGATAAAGACGCCTACAGAAAAACCAGTTTTAGTATTAGCATGCAAACTATCTGTTGACGCTACAACACCCCACTGCCCCCTAAATTTTTATAATGATACTCTCTCTTCTCCTTCGGTTACATACGTTTGTCTCCACATCGAAAATGCAGTGTGTTGACAGGAAACATCGACGGCAAAGACTGAAAAACAAATTTCTTGAACTCACAAGATTTTTTTTTTTAAACGAATAAGTTCAACCGAAAGATGTTGCGGGGCATAATAATTACATCGCTACTAGAGCGTTCCTTGATACTCCCACGTTGAACTGTACGCTGCCTCCCTCGGTTTGAAGAGGCGCAAATGGATTTATAACAAAGATTGTACTTGCGCAAAGAACACAGGACACAACAAAGTAACACATACGACAAGAGTTCTTGTCGTATGTGTTACTTTGTTGTGTCCTGTGTTCTTTGCGCAAGTACATTCTTTGTTAGAAATGAACCAACTCGCCCAGACAAGAGTGTTAATTCAGCAAATGTATTGTAAACTGAGGAATGATTTTCAGCTTATTTTGGCGTCGCGACGAAGACAATGAAATCGAGAAATGCCAGAGGATTGCAATTTTCTCGAATCCCGAAAACCAAAAACTTTGCTTTTCAACAGGCGTAGCGAATTTAAGTAAGAAATGAAAAACAGTGATATTTGATGTGCACGTCCTTTTCTATCGAACTACCCGGTTATCTCCACCATTTTCTTTTATGTTGTGTGTGTGTGTCCACATGCTTTCGACACGACCCTGTGGGAGTCACTGACTTTCCGCGCGACCACCTGCTGGCTCCTTCCATTGAGCGACCCATGGGTGAACAGCCGGTACTCGTACTGTGCTCAACTGGGCACGCACGAAAGCGGCGAGGGCAGTGGGCATGCATGCCGGCACAGACATGGATGGTCGACGGTGCATGGCCCCCCTTCGGAGAATGGCTGCTGAGGCTGCCTGGGGGCAACGTGGGGCTTCGCGGGCGGGAACTGCCCTCTCGCGGAAATGCGTCCCAAGACCCAAGGCTGCCATTCAAGAAACGCCGCTGAACGCCTCGACAGCGGTGCTCTCGTAGTTTTGCTGCGTGAGTTGCTGTGCGCATGTTTGCTTGGCGACAGATGGGAGCGCTTCCTCCGTTCGAGACGACGGCGATCGAGTGATCGCAAGCCTTCTGTGAGGAACGGTTTTTTCTAACAATTTCTTTTCTCAATCACTCAATCAAGCCTTTAATTAGCCTCGCCGCGCGCACCTCGTGTCCTTGCAAACTTGCTTGTCAAGCGTCCAATGGCGTAAATTACAAAGGCAAAGGACCCTCTTTCATCAGGCAGGCCCTGCTGTATACCTATCAGAATTCTCTATCATTGTGTGAGGCCAGTAATAAGCAAGATCTTCAACCAGCGGCTCGAGTCTCATCGCAAGCGTATGCGGGCCAACAACGAGGATGTTTAAGATATATATACGACTGCTAACGTCATCATCGCATGCAAAAAGACTGCTTCTTTTGTGAATCTAGCATATAAACCCCGTGTGTTCCTGAATATAGTCGGTCACTAAACGCGGCAGTCTTGGAAGCCAGCGGCACGTGGAAAGTGCGGTAGCTGAATTCCGGTTGGAATATAAGTTTTCGGGCATACTCGGGCATACGTAGGAAGGTCAAGTGGTTTTACTGCTCTGATATTCAACTAGCGCACCAAAATTTATAGTAACTCTCGCTAACTGAAAGCTTTAAGAATGTTTCCATGCCGAGTGCACATCATGCGTGTTTTTTTTTTTTAGTGCTGCGAGCTAATTACAGGGGTGTCGAAAGCTCGGATGCTAGGTGCGTCCAGTGCCAGAGGAAGTCGCGTGAGCAGTTACGGCGAAGATTGCGCCAGGCGCAGCCCACGAGTACGGCACTAGAAAACACGAATGGACCAGCACCACCGAAGACGGCCCGTGAGTCGGTCGTTCCCCTTCTCTTGCGAAAGAGTAAACAGGAGTTACGTACCCATGGAAATCAGCCCTTACAGCAATGGTCTATATACAGTATATAGACTTCTTATAGCCTCTATTGCCTTCCTATAGACATTTATTTTTGTCTATTCATAGTCTATAGACTTTCTATAGAAAAAATCTACTAAAAGCGTGTCCATAAATCTATAGATTGTCTATAGACTGTCTATAGGGTTTGTATTGCCTATAGACTGTTCTATAGAGTTTGTCCATAGAGAGTCTATAGGTTTTATAGACATATGTCTATGGACAGTCCATAGACTGTCTAAAGAAATTTTTGTAAGGGAGTAACCAGATACCTCCTGTCAATGTCTCTCCTAATGACGCCAGAGATGTATGACAGATTTTAATGACGCGTCCGCCGAGCAGTATGAACTAACACTATTGTCAACGCGGACTTGTGGAGATGCGTGCGAGGCAGAAGAAACACGGTACGGTTCGAGCCCTGTATATATAATCAGGTATCTCAGAAGGAACTGAAACAAATTAAGCTCCATCTCATTTGCACTCGTGTCATCCCAAGGCTTCCCTCTCGTCATTACTCCTGACTTCAACGGTCAATGTTCTTCGCGAAACTTAGCCCCTGAAATTCTTGGGCGTGAAAATTGGACTTCGTCTGCTCTCCGACTCCGACCCACAACAGCACAGCTGCGTCATACACTTCATTCTTTGGAAGAACGCATAGAGCGCCGTAAAGCGTGCCGACTTTGCATCCCACCTTAAAATCTAGCACGCATTGCTGAGCGTGACACGTGCTTAGCTCCCATTCTCAGCAAACTCAGGCGGATATCGCCAGTAAACCGCGGCAAAACTGAGGCTGAACATGAAGCCGAACCTTTCCCAAACATTTAGAAAATTCTCGCTGGATGGTATCCAGCCAAAAAAAAAAAAGAATTCCTCATACCGAAGACCCGAGCGGGACTGGAACCATTGCCTGTACAAACACAGCAGGGGCCAGATTACGCAAATGTGACAAATTCTGCCAAAATTTATTGACAGTAACGTCAAAATGACGAGACGATGAGACGTCACCACGTGACGCAACGAGGAATCAGCCAATTACAGCAGGGCGGCGCCCCGAGAGAATTCGAGGGGCCGTCTGCTAAATTTTTTGATAAATTTTTAAAAAAATAAGCAACGATGAAAATAGCTAATGTTTTATTTTGCGAAAACATTGTGTTTAATGTTCGAAAATAGTAAGCAAAACAAAAAGCGTTCCAAGTTGTGCTATTAAATTGGCTGGTGGGTAACTTTTGGTGCCGCGGGGGTATGCTGACGGCAGTAAAAAGGCCGCTTTGCACGAAAGCAGCTGTTTCACGCCGTGTTGTTTTTTTTTTTTTTACGTGGCGCCAGAAATGAAGCTGCTGTGCGGTTGACCTAAGTGTGCAGAAAAATTTCAACGAATGCAGTGAAGGCTACGTGACTACCGAGTGAACTTCCAAGAAGCGCTTGGTACGAAATCGACGAAGACATTTTGCTGAAGTCTGCGTTGTTCGGCTCTTTCGATCGATGACAAAAATGCCAAAAGGTGAGGTGTTGCAGTATGTGACGAGTGGTTGTTTCTTTTCCCTTGGGAAACAGAAGACGACCACGAAGTGCCATTATCTGGGAAAATAAAGTGATTTGCCATCATAAGCGTGTCTTATTTTTATGTAGCTGTGTGTCACAGAGGTGAAGACGGCACCCACCCCTTCTGCGTACTTACTTTACAAATTGCCTCCAACACCCGCTGTACGCATTTGCTCATCGTCGGTTGTGCGATGCAGACGTACGCCTCGTAACCAACGGCAGCTTGAAAGCCGTCGGTAGCAAATAACCACAGTGCACACAGCACTTGCCGCTGCATCGACAGAGCGCTCGCACGCAAACCTCCCAGTTCATCGGCGACTTCGTCGCATAGCCACTCCACAGTCTGCTTCTCCAGTCGAAAAAGACGTCGAAAGAGCTCGTCTGTCAAGTCAAACGCGTCATCGTGCGCCCTCCTTCGCCGTTGCTCGCGCCAGCGCAGCCGCCTCAGACGTATCGCCGCGTACACCGCCGCCATTTTCTGTCACAAACGCAACGGTCAAATTGACGGCCTCGAAACTGTCACAAAAAACTGTCAATTAGCGGCTGCATAATTAGGTGTGCAACGTCACCACTTCTGCCACATCCGTGATGTAATCTGCAGCCACTCATGACGCAAAAAAAAAAATTGCCGCCGGCCACGACCGACCAATAGGAGCGAGGCTTAATGACACATTTTTGGCAAGTTTTTGACAATTTTCCTAATTGACAGTTGCGTAATCTGGCCCCAGCTCCGTTACCGGATGCAACGGGCTATTCGGCCACCGCCGCGGCTTGCTTCTATCTTTACTGAATGGAAGAAAAACAAACTCACTGGCCTTCCTGATGCCTTACTTAACGAGGTCACATTCTGCGATCCCGTCATTCTCGCACCATCGCTACGTGCGCGCATCAAAATTCGGGGAAACACACACGTATGCGTCTCGAAAGGGCAACCAGTCTGGAGGTGTCTCGCGATACGTGTTGTGATTGACACATAAGTTGCCACGTGGTATCGGATGAAGTTGGCCATATGCTATAATTATAGGTCGTTGAGGTAACTAAGTGCCAGTAACCTAAGCATGCTATGGCTGTGAGCGTTGTGCGTTAGCACTGAGAGGTCCCTCGCAACCGTTAGCCCAACTTCCAATAATCGTATTGTCCTTGAGGCCGCAGCACTGGCACATAGCGCTTGCTAAACTGTCTTAATCGTTTTCATATTCCATCCGTTTGCCCTGCGCTTCCAAACGTTTGGCGGAAGTATAGCACTGCCGTCAAGGCCATGCGCAATGTAGCCGGGCGAGTCTAGAGATAGAAAGGCTTGAATATGTCAACGAGGGCAGTTTTGTGTAAGGAGGAAGAGGAGTAGGAGGAGGAAAGGCAGGGAGGTTAACCAGACGAATAGCCGGTTTGCTACCCTGCACGGGGGGAAAGGGGTGAGGGGAGAAAAGATGAAGGAGAAAAGACAGTTGCAGGAAATTAAAGTCACTATGTAAAGTCACAGCGTTCAGTAAGCTCACAGCCTATCGTGCAGGCCACAAGTCTTCAAAAAGCGGAGCAGTGCCTTGGACGCCTTCACCGCCGACGACCACCGCGGCCAGTGGCCGAGAATCTTGGTTTCCGTCAGTGGGCGCTGGTCGAGATGCTCCAGTGCACGGCAGAGAGACTGTCTTTCGGCGCTGTAGGCAGGGCATTCACAAATAATGTGGGCTATTGTCTCATCACATCCGCCAGTTTTGTGTAGCGGCACATGAAACTGAATCGGCTACCAAGGCGGCCTAAGCAGAGAAGGAAGCCGATCGCGCTATCCAGTTGTAACAGAAGCATCTGATAACGGAGGCTATGTGTGCTGCTACCACCATATATGTCAGCCGTCCTAGAATGCAATTCTTTTACGCTGATTAATATTACACTATATCATGTGTTAGGTCAAAAACACAGAACAGATCGCTTATCATTTGACCTTGGGAGTTTTTGATCTCTCGGCAGCAATCGCGCCTAAAGGAGAGCCGTTTAATTTTTCGTGTTGTGTGCGGGCTTATAAGCTATAGTCGTATATATCCGACGCCGCGTTAGCGCGCACGTAAGCACGCGCATCCGTCACCAAGCACAGTCGCTTCCTGTCGAATCGAAAGAGAGCGCTGTGTTCGCCTCTATATTTTTCCCATCGCAGCATCTTTCGCTCGAGCACGCACAGCCTTTCGAGAGTGGCACGCGCAAAGCGGCCGCGCGTCGCAGGCAGGAAAGGCCTCGCGTTTCGGCTCATCCGAATGCGTGTGTGTGCGCGTGTGTGTGTGTGCGTTCGGCTTCTGCTTCTGCGCTCATGACGCGCCGCAGAGAGGCAACGGTTTTCCTTTGCACTGCAGGTCACGTGTGCTGCGCATCACGCTGCATGCAGGATGCAGATTACAGGTCCCCCTTCCCTCTCCCCCCCTCCACTCAACGGTCGGCGGCGAGCCCAGAGATGCCATCTGCCGCGGCCGACCAGAAGCCCCCGCCGTGCCCTCACTCGCTGCAGCGGCGAGAGGCATCATCATCGGTCGGTCCTACTCGCGCAGGTGCTTTGGCGCTGCGAGCCAGTGGCACGCGCCGCCGGCTCGCGCAGTTTTTGACCCGATCTGTTCAATGGCACGGGGTGAACATCTCGCTGAACGTGTTAGTGACCCGCAAGTAAACAGACGATGCGCCGCGTAAAACAGTGCTCGCTTAATTCTTTCGGCCCGAAGTGTGTCTTGCCGCCCGTTCCCTCGTTCTCTGCGGAGTGCACTGCGCCCTCGCTTCGTTAGTGGCGGGGAGGGAGGGGGCTATCGCGGTCGTTTCCTCGTTTTGGTTGCCGTCCATCTGGCGACATGCGAAGCAGCCGGCAGCGGCAGCGCTTGTCGACCGAGCAGGTGAAAGTGTCGGCACGATGACCCGGTATTAAGGTCGGGCCTTCTGCCGAGTGTGATGACGTCTCGCTTGTCGCGCAGAAGGCTTTCCCGCCCGAAACGAGCCAGCCGTCTGAGCTGATCATTCGCTTCGAGTGAGGATGAAATGGCAGTGGTCCTTTGGGGTGCAACAAGTGCCTCCAGAAGTGGAGGAACGCCATTGACAAGGCGTTCAAGAGCCCCCTTGAACCCTTCAACCTCTAATCTCCTCCGCGACTTAGTCTGACATATGTCGTCTCAGTGCAATGGGAACATTACTGTATTATAAATTAGTAGATGCAATGACCTACGCAAGATACACATCAATGGTAAGACAGAGCAAAGTTTTCAGCACGTAGTATAGTACGTGCACCTCAAGCACTCACAGCGCCCGCCGCAGTGTTTATTGATACGGCGTTCAGCTGCTGACAAATCTGGCCAGTTCGATCCCGAACGCGTGGCGGCCTTGTATCGCTTGGAGACCCAATGCAATAACTCCTGTTCACTGATACTTTGGAGCATAGTAAAGAGCCACAGGCGCTCAAAATTATCCCGGAGTCTTCCACTGCGGCGTGCCTCAGCCCAAGGTGTTGCTTCGGCGCGTTAAACCAAAGAAAGAAAGAAGAAAATAAAGAAAGAAGGAAGGAAGGAAGGAAGGAAGGAAGGAAGGAAGGAAGGAAGGAAGGAAGGAAGGAAGGAAGGAAGGAAGGAAGGAAGGAAGGAAGGAAGGAAGGAAGGAAGGAAGGAAGGAAGGAAGGAAGGAAGGAGAAATCGAGCATGAAATAAATAAATAAATAAATAAATAGAGCTGTTTAAAATTCGGTAGTACTAGCTCAATGCACTGCTGCGCAAGACCATTAAATGTTAAATAAGGTGGTGGCATTTCGCTCCTCGTTTAAGGCGTGCTTTTTCTTCACTGTTTCATCGCAGCGGTAGTCTCATACATCACGCTGATTCCGTGAGGCATTCTCACGAGTACTTGGTCAAGGAGGATAAACTTGGTCAAACTTCGCTTGCCAGAACGGAGCCTGATATATCTGAGTTGGACTGATATATCTCGGTCGTCCCTCTGTTCTCCAACGTCAGTCTAAAAGCGCAATTATGTTTGACCATTCAACAACTGCTCTCTCTAGAAAACAGGAAGGAATCGCGAACATGGCCAGACGCCTTCGCAAGATCACCTGAAGCAAAGCAATCTGATCATGAGAGCAGGAGAAAGTTTCGAGAGTTGTACGCGCAACGTGCACATTACTTTGAATTGAGCGGCTTCTCAAACCGCAAGCCTGGTGACGACTAATGAGAGCCTGCATCGCGAATTGTAGGCGATTCGATAACACTTCAGCAAAAATTTTATAATCCACCTTCGCCAACGTGATGGGCCTAGCCCTCCACTGAGCGCAGTTTTTCTTTATCAGTACTTTTCGGAATTCAAACTGTGTGGCTTCTTGTAAAAGACTGTGAAAGGGCCTCTACTCAAAGCCCATAGTGAAGAATTGCAGCAGGATAGGAGTTAAGAATGGATTTAAATGCTTTGTAGTTTACTGCTGCGATAGCATATCATCAAGCATAACGCCCGACACGACAGTATGCTACCGCCGCCGCCGATCGCGCATCATAGAAGGAAAGGAAAGGAAGGCCTCAGACGTTGCTGGCACATACCCACTACGGGGCAGTGGCCAAGACACAGGCGGTTAATTACTGGATACAGGAAATTTTTGACGGGAAAAGCAGTGGAAATAGTATGTAGTCTGATAGATTGGAAGAGGGAAGGAAAGGGGTCCAGTTAACTTGGAGATCGAAGACGGGACAATTGCTTAATGTGCATAATAGTACACAATGCCTGTAATGTTGCAATGTCTTACTGACTGAGATCGGGAAAAAGAAATTAGAATGGGAGTCGCTGCGTTTCTTGAAGAAAATTTTGCACAGCAGAGCGCACACTCCTGTCGCTTCGTCCAAGCAAAGAAGCGCCAATGGAAAGAACAACCGCGGAAGACACAGGCAAGCCCAGTTGATGAAATGGAATTTGCAAAAGACGCTTCCTCAAATGAGAAAAGCGGCGGCAGAACAGCAGGAAGTGATCCATTGTCTCAGGTTCGGCACAAAAAGGGCACAGTGGGGAAGCTGCCAGGCGAGATCTGTGAAGATCTGCGCATCATAGAAAACTGCAACACACTCTCGCGCTGTGCATTGCACACCGTCGTCTTCATCAACTTCCATCTGCGGCGCGAAGAGATCAGATCAGCTTAAGCTCGGTCAGAGCTCGAACCTGAGTCTAATATCGTCGCCAGACGTGCCGACGACCCAGCAAAGCAAAACCATGAGCCAACCAGGCTAAGCACAAGCTTTAGCATGGCTATTCGGTTTAACTACGTTCAAACCCTACCACTTTTTTCGTTATGCTTACGCATGATTTCGGGTGTTCTAACATGCAGCGCAGACACTTCCCTTACCAAGTATCGTGCCCTAAACGGGCGGTGACAATAAACAGCGCTACGGTAGCAGACTAAGTTTGGCGACGAGGTGAAGCCTCCCAGTCTGTAGAAGTGAGTTATAGGTAGCGGAGCGATACCTCAAAATGCACTACTGCGTTATTTAATCAAACGGTACACCATCTCAGCACGCACCTCGCTTCCGCACTTTGTCATTCCTGTCATTTACTGAGTGTAACTCCTACTCGATAGCCAACTACAATCGGATACAATTGAAGAACGTAGCAGCTTAAAAGGGGGCCCTCCAGCCAATGACGTCGGCCGGTTCTCATGGCATCGTGGATAATCCCCTTGACACATGGTAGAGTGACATCACAGGGCCCTATCATGTGCTATGGGATTAAGCATGGATTAACAGTTTGACCGCGACGCCATGACAATCGCTTTCAGCCAATGGCTGGAGAGCCTGCTTTGAGGGAGGCCCTCCAGCTATTGGCAAAATCCGAATTTCGAAAATTAAATTCGGCGTACTTCTACAGTTTTATTTTATTTTTATTTTTTCAGATTTAAACCGAAGAGTCCAACCCCAACTTATATCGTATACCTATGATCCTGCATGCTCCTCCCGCTATTAAAAACTCCGATTTCGTGCCTAAAGAGCGGCCCTTTCTGCTTCTTGACCGCGCTATAGCAGTGAACGGAGAAAAAGCCAACCGCAAGACCGCTTGCCGCGTACTCGTGCGCGTGCGCGCTGTTTGGGGGAAATAAAACGGGCCATCCGGGCTCATTTTCTTTTTTTCTGTAGCGCGGACAGTCTTATACTTTAGTGCTTTCTGAGCGAGCGCCGCAGCGTTTGGCGTCCTTAGTTTAGTCGACCTATGGGCTGTAGCTGGTGGTTTAAAAAAAAAAAAACAAATGGAAGGAAAAGTTGCCGACAATTAAGGCGAGATTTATGTGGAAAGTCGAAGCCCCGCGAGTGAAATGAAACAGGAACAGGGGAGGGGGAGCCCCCCGAGAGGTGCAAGACGAATGTCCCACCTGTCTTTCCGGCACCGCGAGGCACGGGGGCTCCCCTCGTTGTGCTGCCCGCGGGCACGACACACGCGCGCGGGGCATGAGCGAGACTTGCTTTTTGACTGACCGCGCGCGGTTGCTGCCTTTCCTTCATTTTCCGAGTTTGCTTCGCGCGTTTCCTCCGTTTTATTTATTCTTTTTCCCGCTTCTTCTCTTTCCTGTGCCTTGAAATAAAACCGTGGCCGCGCACGTATATACCTTCGACTGGCGTAGCGCGTGCACGCGGCAACAGTGCGCGCAGCCTGGGAGCGACGTAGCGGCGACGAAGCTGTTGCGGTCCCCCCCCCCTCTGCCGCAGATGGGCGGCTCGCTTTTCGGGCGGAACCAAGCTTCGCTGGTGATGACTAGTCTTTTCAACTCGGCACGGACAACACGTAGAGAGCCCGTGCCAGTTTGCCTCGCTCCTTTTTTTCTTTAAACTTCTCCCTTTCTCTCTCTCTCGCTCTTTTACGCCAGTTTTAATATTGCTTTGTTGTTGGCGTTGTCAACAAACACGGTCCAATAGGCCACTGTAACTGCGACTGCCGTCGTGGGCTCTTTAGCTTTGGTCTGTGTGGAAGCCGGCCAAATTTTTCCTCCCTCCTCAGATAAAATTTCTTTCACCCTTTTTGTTCTCGGTCAGAGCTGGAACGATGCCTGCTTAACAGCCGTGAGGTTTCTGTATCGTGCGAATGTTCACCATTTTTCTTCTACCCCCCCTTTTTTTTTTACTTTTACCGCTTAGCACACAGCTCCAATTTCTGACGACGTCTGAGTGGAAAACTCATTATCATTTTTCCTGCGTCAACCGGCAGCTTGAGCAGCCGATGCAACCTCTGTGGAACGGCACCCCTGAATGTGTGCTATTCACGCCCCCAGCCAATGATAATAATAATTGGTTTTCTGGGGAAAGGAAATGGCGCAGTATCTGTCTCATATATCGTTGGACACCTGAACCGCGCCGTAAGGGAAGGGATAAAGGAGGGAGTGAAAGAAGAAAGGAAGAAGAGGTGCCGTAGTGGAGGGCTCCGGAATAATTTCGACCACCTGGGGATCTTTAACGTGCACTGACATCGTACAGCACACGGGCGCCGTAGCGTTTTTCCTCCATAAAAACGCAGCCGCCGCGGTCGGGTTCGAACCCGGGAACTCCGGATTAGCAGCCGAGCGCCCTAACCACTGAGCCACCGCGGCGGGTAACGTTACATGTTTCTTGTAACAAATATTCATCGTGTTAACGCGTTTCATAACACGCGCTTTATACACGCAATGCTTTATTTATTCTCCCAACTAGTTCCTCAGATTTATGCGACCGATTATTAGTAATGGGCCAAGATAAGATAGAGGCTACTGCCAGAACCTCAGTAATCAATGTCCTGGGCCTGCCTAACATTCAAAGGTATCCAATTGTTCCTTTTTTAATCTCCTGAGGACGCATGGGCAGCCCGTATACATATTAAGGATTGCGGGATCTTCGCCTTATTTCCCAGCCAAAAGCGTAGGCGCCGAACTTGAGAACTATATCAAATTCTTCCTCGTTTCTGTTTCAAAATTACATTGAAATTAGGAGCAGCACAAACTTGTTCATATATTAGTAACTCACTGACAATCGAGTATAACCAGCCACTTTTGCGAAAAGCTACGAGTTTCAAAATTACCTGGAAACATATGTGCCCACTGTCAAAAGGAAATAGAAGACGTCTCTGGCGAAGAAAAATGAATTGTTTACAATCTTGACGGTCGATATTTTTTGGTGCACTGTGTAATTCGCACAGTCACGATTAGGCTCACTACGTCTATTCAAGGATACAAGAAAGAAGGGCGATGAAATCAATATTTTTCGCTATTACTGAATTCCAGCTACTTTTGACATCACCTGTATAGCACCACCAGTTACCTTTCACAGAGCCACAAATGAGGCGAACTTTCGGCAAACCCTCTTTTTTTTTTTGCAAGAGTGAGCGCACCAAGCTTTCACCAATTCCTTCATCTCATGGCAGGTCCTATATGAGAAGAGTAAAGACATCCTAACATAAGGAGACAGAGAAAGACAACCATTTTACCGAAAAGCGCAGAGCAAGCGCTCAGTAAATCTTGCGCCTGGTTGGCCAAGACGAGCTGGTCTTTCAGGCCTGCTTACAGGCCTGCATGAGGTGGGTGTGAAGAAAGTGGACAGGGCGATAGGAGAGGGGAATAGACAGTATAGCTTTGCAAAAGGAGCCGCCAGGCAGGTGGGACAGGAGGGGTCAGAATGCAGTCGGAAACGGAGCAGCCGGGCAAGTGTGATGACGGTAGCGCTTCACAACACATGCCGTCTGTCTTCATTTCAGCTCGACAACTTCTTGAATTTTTGTACTTTCACTTTTGTGGCGATAGTTACATTACGGTAGCATTTCGAGCCTTCAGCGTGGCGGCGCCGCCACGCTGTGACGTGGTTGGCCACGTGGTGCGGAGCAGCTGCCGGCACCGTGGCTGATCACGTGTTTCGTCACGTGGTTGGTCACATGACCAAGTTCCACTCAGCCAGCTGTAGCTATCGCGTCACTCCAGGTTTAACCAGTTTTTTGTTCGTTTCCGAGTAAGTATACAAGAATGCAGAACTTTCTGATGGTCTAAAGATGGCGTCGAGGTATGGAGCTAACTAGAATAAAATAATTCGGGACTAGCCATTTCACTGTATCCCTCGTTGTATTGAAAAGTGCAAACGTTCAGCATGAAAACAATGAAAGCACCTAAAAAAATTTCATTCGAGAGATTTTGCTCGATCACTTGGGCGTGACGTCCTGGCTGCTTACGACGCATAGCCACGCCTAACTGTGGTGGAACACCTAGTAATGTTGTGCTACTATTTGGACAGTAAAGCCGTCGGGCATACCAACCCGACTGCTCTATGAACTGCCGCATGTGATTTTATCAGCTAACAAGACATTTATGTACGCCTAGTTTTTTTCTGGACATGGTGCCTGAATCCATCCTTGCATTTTGAAACAGGCTCTCTTCTTCTTTCTGTCTTCTTTCTATCATCCTCTTCTCATTCTATCTATCTCTCCTATAGCATACTCATGCCTGAATCCATCCTTGCATTTTGAAACAGGCTCTCTCCTTCTTTCTGTCTTCTTTCTATCATCCTCTTCTCATTCTATCTATCTCTCCTATAGCATACTCATGCCTGAATCCATCCTTGCATTTTGAAACAGGCTCTCTTCTTCTTTCTGTCTTCTTTCTATCATCCTCTTCTCATTCTATCTATCTCTCCTATAGCATACTCATGCCTGAATCCATCCTTGCATTTTGAAACAGGCTCTCTTCTTCTTTCTGTCTTCTTTCTATCATCCTCTTCTCATTCTATCTATCTCTCCTATAGCATACTCATGCCTGAATCCATCCTTGCATTTTGAAACAGGCTCTCTTCTTCTTTCTGTCTTCTTTCTATCATCCTCTTCTCATTCTATCTATCTCTCCTATAGCATACTCATGCCTGAATCCATCCTTGCATTTTGAAACAGGCTCTCTTCTTCTTTCCGTCTTCTTTCTATCATCCTCTTCTCATTCTATCTATCTCTCCTATAGCATACTCATGCCTGAATCCATCCTTGCATTTTGAAACAGGCTCTCTCCTTCTTTCTGTCTTCTTTCTATCATCCTCTTCTCATTATATCTATCTCTACTATAGCATACTGATGCCTGAATTCATCCTTGCATTTTGAAACAGGCTCTCTTCTTCTTTCTGTCTTCTTTCTATCATCCTCTTCTCATTATATCTATCTCTCCTATAGCATACTCATGCCTGAATCCATCCTTGCATTTTGAAACAGGCTCTCTCCTTCTTTCTGTCTTCTTTCTATCATCCTCTTCTCATTATATCTATCTCTCCTATAGCATACTCATGCCTGAATCCATCCTTGCATTTTGAAACAGGCTCTCTCCTTCTTTCTGTCTTCTTTCTATCATCCTCTTCTCATTCTATCTATCTCTCCTATAGCATACTCATGCCTGAATCCATCCTTGCATTTTGAAACAGGCTCTCTCCTTCTTTCTGTCTTCTTTCTATCATCCTCTTCTCATTCTATCTATCTCTCCTATAGCATACTCATGCCTGAATTCATCCTTGCATTTTGAAACAGGCTCTCTCCTTCTTTCTGTCTTCTTTCTATCATCCTCTTCTCATTCTATCTATCTCTCCTATAGCATACTCATGCCTGAATCCATCCTTGCATTTTGAAACAGGCTCTCTCCTTCTTTCTGTCTTCTTTCTATCATCCTCTTCTAATTATATCTATCTCTCCTATAGCATACTCATGCCTGAATTCATCCTTGCATTTTGAAACAGGCTCTCTTCTTCTTTCTGACTTCTTTCTATCATCCTCTTCTCATTATATCTATCTCTCCTATAGCATACTCATGCCTGAATCCATCCTTGCATTTTGAAACAGGCTCTCTCCTTCTTTCTGTCTTCTTTCTATCATCCTCTTCTCATTCTATCTATCTCTCCTATAGCATACTCATGCCTGAATCCATCCTTGCATTTTGAAACAGGCTCTCTCCTTCTTTCTGTCTTCTTTTTATCATCCTCTTCTCATTCTATCTATCTCTCCTATAGCATACTCATGCCTGAATCCATCCTTGCATTTTGAAACAGGCTGTCTCCTTCTTTCTGTCTTCTTTCTATCATCCTCTTCTCATTCTATCTATCTCTCCTATAGCATACTCATGCCTGAATCCATCCTTGCATTTTGAAACAGGCTCTCTCCTTCTTTCTGTCTTCTTTCTATCATCCTCTTCTCATTCTGTCTATCTCTCCTATAGCATACTCATGCCTGAATCCATCCTTGCATTTTGAAACAGGCTCTCTCCTTCTTTCTGTCTTCTTTCTATCATCCTCTTCTCATTCTATCTATCTCTCCTATAGCATACTCATGCCTGAATCCATCCTTGCATTTTGAAACAGGCTCTCTCCTTCTTTCTGTCTTCTTTCTATCATCCTCTTCTCATTCTATCTATCTCTCCTATAGCATACTCATGCCTGAATCCATCCTTGCATTTTGAAACAGGCTCTCTCCTTCTTTCTGTCATCTTTCTATCATCCTCTTCTCATTCTACCTATCTCTCCTATAGCATACTCATGCCTGAATCCATCCTTGCATTCTGAAACAGGCTCTCTTCTTCTTTCTGTCTTCTTTCTATCATCCTCTTCTCATTCTATCTATCTCTCCTATAGCATACTCATGCCTGAATCCATCCTTGCATTTTGAAACAGGCTCTCTCCTTCTTTCTGTCTTCTTTCTATCATCCTCTTCTCATTATATCTATCTCTCCTATAGCATACTCATGCCTGAATCCATCCTTGCATTTTGAAACAGGCTCTCTCCTTCTTTCTGTCTTCTTTCTATCATCCTCTTCTCATTCTATCTATCTCTCCTATAGCATACTCATGCCTGAATCCATCCTTGCATTTTGAAACAGGCTCTCTCCTTCTTTCTGTCTTCTTTCTATCATCCTCTTCTCATTCTATCTATCTCTCCTATAGCATACTCATGCCTGAATCCATCCTTGCATTTTGAAACAGGCTCTCTCCTTCTTTCTGTCTTCTTTCTATCATCCTCTTCTCATTCTATCTATCTCTCCTATAGCATACTCATGCCTGAATTCATCCTTGCATTTTGAAACAGGCTCTCTCCTTCTTTCTGTCTTCTTTCTATCATCCTCTTCTCATTCTATCTATCTCTCCTATAGCATACTCATGCCTGAATCCATCCTTGCATTTTGAAACAGGCTCTCTCCTTCTTTCTGTCTTCTTTCTATCATCCTCTTCTCATTATATCTATCTCTCCTATAGCATACTCATGCCTGAATTCATCCTTGCATTTTGAAACAGGCTCTCTTCTTCTTTCTGTCTTCTTTCTATCATCCTCTTCTCATTATATCTATCTCTCCTATAGCATACTCATGCCTGAATCCATCCTTGCATTTTGAAACAGGCTCTCTCCTTCTTTCTGTCTTCTTTCTATCATCCTCTTCTCATTCTATCTATCTCTCCTATAGCATACTCATGCCTGAATCCATCCTTGCATTTTGAAACAGGCTCTCTCCTTCTTTCTGTCTTCTTTCTGTCTTCTTTCTATCATCCTCTTCTCATTCTATCTATCTCTCCTATAGCATACTCATGCCTGAATCCATCCTTGCATTTTGAAACAGGCTGTCTCCTTCTTTCTGTCTTCTTTCTATCATCCTCTTCTCATTCTATCTATCTCTCCTATAGCATACTCATGCCTCAATCCATCCTTGCATTTTGAAACAGGCTCTCTCCTTCTTTCTGTCTTCTTTCTATCATCCTCTTCTCATTCTATCTATCTCTCCTATAGCATACTCATGCCTGAATCCATCCTTGCATTTTGAAACAGGCTCTCTCCTTCTTTCTGTCTTCCTTCTATCATCCTCTTCTCATTCTATCTATCTCTCCTATAGCATACTCATGCCTGAATCCATCCTTGCATTTTGAAACAGGCTCTCTCCTTCTTTCTGTCTTCTTTCTATCATCCTCTTCTCATTCTATCTATCTCTCCTATAGCATACTCATGCCTGAATCCATCCTTGCATTTTGAAACAGGCTCTCTCCTTCTTTCTGTCTTCTTTCTATCATCCTCTTCTCATTCTATCTATCTCTCCTATAGCATACTCATGCCTGAATCCATCCTTGCATTTTGAAACAGGCTCTCTCCTTCTTTCTGTCTTCTTTCTATCATCCTCTTCTCATTCTATCTATCTCTCCTATAGCATACTCATGCCTGAATCCATCCTTGCATTTTGAAACAGGCTCTCTCCTTCTTTCTGTCTTCTTTCTATCATCCTCTTCTCATTCTATCTATCTCTCCTATAGCATACTCATGCCTGAATCCATCCTTGCATTTTGAAACAGGCTCTCTCCTTCTTTCTGTCTTCTTTCTATCATCCTCTTCTCATTCTATCTATCTCTCCTATAGCATACTCATGCCTGAATCCATCCTTGCATTTTGAAACAGGCTCTCTCCTTCTTTCTGTCTTCTTTCTATCATCCTCTTCTCATTCTATCTATCTCTCCTATAGCATACTCATGCCTGAATCCATCCTTGCATTTTGAAACAGGCTCTCTCCTTCTTTCTGTCTTCTTTCTATCATCCTCTTCTCATTCTATCTATCTCTCCTATAGCATACTCATGCCTGAATCCATCCTTGCATTTTGAAACAGGCTCTCTCCTTCTTTCTGTCTTCTTTCTATCATCCTCTTCTCATTCTATCTATCTCTCCTATAGCATACTCATGCCTGAATCCATCCTTGCATTTTGAAACAGGCTCTCTCCTTCTTTCTGTCTTCTTTCTATCATCCTCTTCTCATTCTATCTATCTCTCCTATAGCATACTCATGCCTGAATCCATCCTTGCATTTTGAAACAGGCTCTCTCCTTCTTTCTGTCTTCTTTCTATCATCCTCTTCTCATTCTATCTATCTCTCCTATAGCATACTCATGCCTGAATCCATCCTTGCATTTTGAAACAGGCTCTCTCCTTCTTTCTGTCTTCTTTCTATCATCCTCTTCTCATTCTATCTATCTCTCCTATGGCATACTCATGCCTGAATCCATCCTTGCATTTTGAAACAGGCTCTCTCCTTCTTTCTGTCTTCTTTCTATCATCCTCTTCTCATTCTATCTATCTCTCCTATAGCATACTCATGCCTGAATCCATCCTTGCATTTTGAAACAGGCTCTCTCCTTCTTTCTGTCTTCTTTCTATCGTCCTCTTCTCATTCTATCTATCTCTCCTATAGCATACTCATGCCTGAATCCATCCTTGCATTTTGAAACAGGCTCTCTTCTTCTTTCTGTCTTCTTTCTATCGTCCTCTTCTCATTCTATCTATCTCTCCTATGGCATACTCATGCCTGAATCCATCCTTGCATTTTGAAACAGGCTCTCTCCTTCTTTCTGTCTTCTTTCTATCATCCTCTTCTCATTCTATCTATCTCTCCTATAGCATACTCATGCCTGAATCCATCCTTGCATTTTGAAACAGGCTCTCTCCTTCTTTCTGTCTTCTTTCTATCATCCTCTTCTCATTCTATCTATCTCTCCTATAGCATACTCATGCCTGAATCCATCCTTGCATTTTGAAACAGGCTCTCTTCTTCTTTCTGTCTTCTTTCTATCATCCTCTTCTCATTCTATCTATCTCTCCTATAGCATACTCATGCCTGAATCCATCCTTGCATTTTGAAACAGGCTCTCTCCTTCTTTCTGTCTTCTTTCTATCATCCTCTTCTCATTATATCTATCTCTCCTATAGCATACTCATGCCTGAATTCATCCTTGCATTTTGAAACAGGCTCTCTTCTTCTTTCTGTCTTCTTTCTATCATCCTCTTCTCATTATATCTATCTCTCCTATAGCATACTCATGCCTGAATCCATCCTTGCATTTTGAAACAGGCTCTCTCCTTCTTTCTGTCTTCTTTCTATCATCCTCTTCTCATTCTATCTATCTCTCCTATAGCATACTCATGCCTGAATCCATCCTTGCATTTTGAAACAGGCTCTCTCCTTCTTTCTGTCTTCTTTCTATCATCCTCTTCTCATTCTATCTATCTCTCCTATAGCATACTCATGCCTGAATCCATCCTTGCATTTTGAAACAGGCTGTCTCCTTCTTTCTGTCTTCTTTCTATCATCCTCTTCTCATTCTATCTATCTCTCCTATAGCATACTCATGCCTCAATCCATCCTTGCATTTTGAAACAGGCTCTCTCCTTCTTTCTGTCTTCTTTCTATCATCCTCTTCTCATTCTATCTATCTCTCCTATAGCATACTCATGCCTGAATCCATCCTTGCATTTTGAAACAGGCTCTCTCCTTCTTTCTGTCTTCCTTCTATCATCCTCTTCTCATTCTATCTATCTCTCCTATAGCATACTCATGCCTGAATCCATCCTTGCATTTTGAAACAGGCTCTCTCCTTCTTTCTGTCTTCTTTCTATCATCCTCTTCTCATTCTATCTATCTCTCCTATAGCATACTCATGCCTGAATCCATCCTTGCATTTTGAAACAGGCTGTCTCCTTCTTTCTGTCTTCTTTCTATCATCCTCTTCTCATTCTATCTATCTCTCCTATAGCATACTCATGCCTGAATCCATCCTTGCATTTTGAAACAGGCTCTCTCCTTCTTTCTGTCTTCTTTCTATCATCCTCTTCTCATTCTATCTATCTCTCCTATAGCATACTCATGCCTGAATCCATCCTTGCATTTTGAAACAGGCTCTCTCCTTCTTTCTGTCTTCTTTCTATCATCCTCTTCTCATTCTATCTATCTCTCCTATAGCATACTCATGCCTGAATCCATCCTTGCATTTTGAAACAGGCTCTCTCCTTCTTTCTGTCTTCTTTCTATCATCCTCTTCTCATTCTATCTATCTCTCCTATAGCATACTCATGCCTGAATCCATCTTTGCATTTTGAAACAGGCTCTCTCCTTCTTTCTGTCTTCTTTCTATCATCCTCTTCTCATTCTATCTATCTCTCCTATAGCATACTCATGCCTGAATCCATCCTTGCATTTTGAAACAGGCTCTCTTCTTCTTTCTGTCTTCTTTCTATCATCCTCTTCTCATTCTATCTATCTCTCCTATAGCATACTCATGCCTGAATCCATCCTTGCATTTTGAAACAGGCTCTCTCCTTCTTTCTGTCTTCTTTCTATCATCCTCTTCTCATTATATCTATCTCTCCTATAGCATACTCATGCCTGAATCCATCCTTGCATTTTGAAACAGGCTCTCTCCTTCTTTCTGTCTTCTTTCTATCATCCTCTTCTCATTCTATCTATCTCTCCTATAGCATACTCATGCCTGAATCCATCCTTGCATTTTGAAACAGGCTCTCTCCTTCTTTCTGTCTTCTTTCTATCGTCCTCTTCTCATTCTATCTATCTCTCCTATAGCATACTCATGCCTGAATCCATCCTTGCATTTTGAAACAGGCTCTCTTCTTCTTTCTGTCTTCTTTCTATCATCCTCTTCTCATTCTATCTATCTCTCCTATGGCATACTCATGCCTGAATCCATCCTTGCATTTTGAAACAGGCTCTCTCCTTCTTTCTGTCTTCTTTCTATCATCCTCTTCTCAGTCTATCTATCTCTCCTATAGCATACTCATGCCTGAATCCATCCTTGCATTTTGAAACAGGCTCTCTCCTTCTTTCTGTCTTCTTTCTATCATCCTCTTCTCATTCTATCTATCTCTCCTATAGCATACTCATGCCTGAATCCACCCTTGCATTTTGAAACAGGCTCTCTTCTTCTTTCTGTCTTCTTTCTATCATCCTCTTCTCATTCTATCTATCTCTCCTATAGCATACTCATGCCTGAATCCATCCTTGCATTTTGAAACAGGCTCTCTTCTTCTTTCTGTCTTCTTTCTGTCATCCTCTTCTCATTCTATCTATCTCTCCTATAGCATACTCATGCCTGAATCCATCCTTGCATTTTGAAACAGGCTCTCTTCTTCTTTCTGTCTTCTTTCTATCATCCTCTTCTCATTCTATCTATCTCTCCTATAGCATACTCATGCCTGAATCCATCATTGCATTTTGAAACAGGCTCTCTTCTTCTTTCTGTCTTCTTTCTATCATCCTCTTCTCATTCTATCTATCTCTCCTATAGCATACTCATGCCTGAATCCATCCTTGCATTTTGAAACAGGCTCTCTTCTTCTTTCTGTCTTCTTTCTATCATCCTCTTCTCATTCTATCTATCTCTCCTATAGCATACTCATGCCTGAATCCATCCTTGCATTTTGAAACAGGCTCTCTTCTTCTTTCTGTCTTCTTTCTATCATCCTCTTCTCATTCTATCTATCTCTCCTATAGCATACTCATGCCTGAATCCATCCTTGCATTTTGAAACAGGCTCTCTTCTTCTTTCTGTCTTCTTTCTATCATCCTCTTCTCATTCTATCTATCTCTCCTATAGCATACTCATGCCTGAATCCATCATTGCATTTTGAAACAGGCTCTCTTCTTCTTTCTGTCTTCTTTCTATCATCCTCTTCTCATTCTATCTATCTCTCCTATAGCATACTCATGCCTGAATCCATCCTTGCATTTTGAAACAGGCTCTCTTCTTCTTTCTGTCTTCTTTCTATCATCCTCTTCTCATTCTATCTATCTCTCCTATAGCATACTCATGCCTGAATCCATCCTTGCATTTTGAAACAGGCTCTCTCCTTCTTTCTGTCTTCTTTCTATCATCCTCTTCTCATTCTATCTATCTCTCCTATAGCATACTCATGCCTGAATCCATCCTTGCATTTTGAAACAGGCTCTCTCCTTCTTTCTGTCTTCTTTCTATCATCCTCTTCTCATTCTATCTATCTCTCCTATAGCATACTCATGCCTGAATCCATCCTTGCATTTTGAAACAGGCTCTCTCCTTCTTTCTGTCTTCTTTCTATCATCCTCTTCTCATTCTATCTATCTCTCCTATAGCATACTCATGCC
Source organism: Amblyomma americanum (assembly GCF_052857255.1). Classification (NCBI taxonomy): domain Eukaryota; kingdom Metazoa; phylum Arthropoda; class Arachnida; order Ixodida; family Ixodidae; genus Amblyomma; species Amblyomma americanum. The sequence goes on from NC_135497.1 coordinate 237,720,794, forward strand.
TGAATCCATCCTTGCATTTTGAAACAGGCTCTCTCCTTCTTTCTGTCTTCTTTCTATCATCATATTCTCATTCTATCTATCTCTCCTATAGCATACTCATGCCTGAATCCATCCTTGCATTTTGAAACAGGCTCTCTCCTTCTTTCTGTCTTCTTTCTATCATCCTCTTCTCATTCTATCTATCTCTCCTATAGCATACTCATGCCTGAATCCATCCTTGCATTTTGAAACAGGCTCTCTCCTTCTTTCTGTCTTCTTTCTATCATCCTCTTCTCATTCTATCTATCTCTCCTATAGCATACTCATGCCTGAATCCATCCTTGCATTTTGAAACAGGCTCTCTCCTTCTGTCTGTCTTCTTTCTATCATCCTCTTCTCATTCATAGGAGGAAAAAGGAAAGCAAAGCAATTGTACGCGTGCCTCGCGCTATCTTAGTCGCCTCCGGGTGGGACGCATGCGACCACGTGGCCACCCCGTGCTAGCAGCCCATGCCTCGCGCTATAGCGCAACCTTTGTCGTCAGCGGGTGGGACGCTGGGTCGGACTGCATGCACGACCGTACTGAAGGCTTATAAGACGCCTTCAAATGCTTTCAAAACGCCTCTGTGACGCTGCATGTAGACGGGAGGCGAGAGCTCGCAAATGCGCTGCCCGATAACATCCGCAAATAATTGCCACTTCTGCGTACATGTTATAAGTAGGGGTTGTACTTTTTGGTTTAAACCGATAAAATCCGATAAAAGTACGCCGAATTCACTTATCAAAATTCGGTTTTAACCGAAGAAAATCTCCTTCGGTTAAAACCGAATTTTGAAAAGTGAAGTATTTTTGGCTTGCAAGGCATAGCTAGCTCCGGGGTTTCTTGGACACGCCTCTGCCGTTTAGTCGCGTTCCAGCGTTCTGAACTAGTAGAAGGAGACTCACTGTCGGGCAAACTCATAATTTCTTCCTTTGCTTCTGCTGTTTCCACAGAGGAGGTTGCACGTTGTCGCCGAGCTGCATACTGGGCACGCCGCTTAGAAAGTCGTTCTTCTCGTTCTGCTTCCTCTTTGCATTCTGCCGAGCTGCCTTGTCCGTAGGCACCATCGTAACATCTGGCTGTATGACTTCCTTGGCGAGAGGAGCGGAGCTGTTTTATACAGCTGGTGTGACGTCACTCTGACCGTAGCGCCCCTGGTGAGAGGAGCGGGAGTTAGGCCGCCGTTGGTGGCTACCGCCTCGCCTCGCGACGGCGTGAGATGGGGCCCCGTTTTTACACAGCTGGTGTGACGTCACTCTAGGTCACATGGTGTGACGTCACGCAGCGAGGTCACGCTAAAGGTCAATGGTGCCTACCACCGCCTCGCTACGAAACGGGCTGAAGTGCGACCTAAAGTAGTATTGCTTCGCAATAAAAAACGAAAAAAGTCCGCTGAATTTTCAAAAAATAAAAGCCGGAAGGTCCTTCTCCTAGTTATAAGTAGTCATAAAGTAAGGAAAGACGCGGTAGTAGTCTTGCAGTGGGTGGACACCTTGACCCTGCCGTGAGGGAAGGGGTTAAGGAAGGAAATTAATACAAATTTTGTTGTTTGAAATACCGAAGGTACACATAGACTATGAGGGACGCAGTAGTGGAGGGCTCCGGATTGATTTAGACCACCTAGATTTCTTGAGATGAGCTGATATCTCACGGCACAAGGACGTTTTTGTGTTCCGCCTCCATCTAAATACTTCCTCTGCGGCCGGGATCGAACCCGCGACCTTGTGGTTGTGCGTCATCCGAACGCTAAAGACACAGCCAACATGGCGGGTCTAATTAAGGAAGGGCTTAAATAGTCGGAGATTAAAGAAAAGTTTAGAAAGTTTACGCAAGATAACGCTTAATTTCACAACTTACATATAAAGAGCGAACTTTGTCATTTTTTCACTCAGTAACCGATTCAAGAACCCCAGCATGAGGTTAGGTACGCTGTTGACGGCCGAGTAGCTCAAATACTGATATTGTTTCATTAACCAAGGCCTCCGTTCTGGCAGTCTTGATGCCATAGGAAGCTTAAGAGAGTTCTCACATAGCTTCCTCCCTCAGCGTTCGATTACATTCTACGTGGACGTTCTTACGTCCGCCTTACCGGACGTTCTTGCATTACGGACGATGGTGGCGCTGGTGAACACTCTGAAGGATAGGGGACATGCAATGTAGGTACCCCCGAAAGCAGAAGACTAAACAGCCGCAGTCGTAGCGGCTTAGAAGATCGTGGGTTCGGATCTCAGCGGCGGTATGTGGATGTTTTTTTTCTACTTTTTAAATAAATTATGTTTCCTGTAAAAAACGATTACACTTCTAATTTCACTCAAAATGAAAAACAAAGAAACATTCCCCTATGCTTTCCAGTAGGTTTCACTGACTATTGGCTCTCTTCATATGTATGCAATTCATTCTTAATTGTCGCTCAAGAAACCATTCGATTGCTTATTCGACAGATGTACACATAATTATTTCTTGGTTTGTTTTTTGAGCGACCCTGTAAATTTTAAGGAGACGAAAATTTTGATGAATGATACAACTGAAAGCTGAGTTAAGCAAGCATCAAGTATTTGCACATGAGTACGAGTGGCAGCTGAAACTATAAGTTACTTTTCAGGCGTGGGCTGTAACTTCATTCGGAAAAGTTCACAATTCGATCGCTGAAAGCGAAACTATTAATTAACTATCCATCATCCGCCTCGAGGGGTTGCTGAAGTCCTTCGCCCGCCGGAAACACATTCACAGCTTCCGTGTGTTTGCTCCTTTACCTCCTTTCTCAAAATGCGCCTCGCTCGGCGAACGTATGCAGTCATGGATTCTCCCTTCGAAACAAAATTTAAAAAAAAACGCTGTTAGGGTAAAAAAAATAGCGAGGGATAGATCGAGAGCAAAAGAGGTGGGCGAGCGTTCCGAAGTCCGACACACCCTGCGCCTGCGTGTAACGCACTTTGGGGCATTTCCGCCGTGCCGAGCCGATCTGTATTAAAAGACGGGGCCGCTCTCGCGGTCGCCTTCTCGCGAGGGGTCGCATGAATCGCGCACGTAAATACATTCATCACACAGGCCGCGACGACGGCGGCGCTGCACGTACGCAGCAGCGTGCAGTCACGACCGCCGCGCCAAAACCGGCGGCGACGCAGCAGCTCCTCGTCAGGCGGCGGGGTATGCATGTTCGATATGCGCCGCTACGACCATGCTCCAGAATGGCGACGGCGACGACTGAGTGACGAAGCAGCGAGAGCCAATTCGCAAGCGGCCGCTCCTTCCTCTCTCTCTCTCAGGCCCGTCGCGGCGTAGTCTATGCGCGTACACAGATGTGGACGGGAGCCCGAGTTGTATATATACTATGGATCAGCCGTCGCAGACGCCGATGCGCCAGTGAGACCGGCGCCCGCAATGGCAGTAGTAATGAACGGTTCGGCAACCAGTCGTTTCGTCAGAACGACCCAGTGCCGCGGTGGTTGGGTCAGCGAAAAATAATAAAAAAAGGCCGCTGGCAAGTAGTGAGACGTGAAAAAGCAAAAAGTCGCGCGCCGCGTCTGCAGGAAGTCTTGGTTGCCGTGGGGTGTTATTACAAATATGCACTTTACGTACATGAGTGCGATGTAGCCGCCACACACGCACACACGTGCGCGCGCGCGCATTCACTCTCTCTCGTTCTCTCTACTGTCTCTTTTTTTTTCCTCTCATATTTCTGTATTTCTCACTACCCTGCTTCATGCAGTGTACAAATTTGTCTCGACCACCGCACTAGCGTACGCGTTCTAACTGCACGGCAGTGCAGCGCGCATGAAAAAGCGGTCGCAAAGAACCACTGCGTGAGACGCAATCCCGCGGGGAAGTCTAACTAGCCGTCCGCCACAGTTGTGCACGCGTTCCTTTCGGGTGTCTTGCGCAGCCCTCGCCGCGCCGCCCTTCCGCGTTTCGCTGCTGTTCGCGCGCCCGGCCGGAAATCAAAGAACGCGTCTTGTTTCAAGGCGCAGCCTGGCGGCCTTGGGCGGTGAGCGACCCGGGAGCGCCCCTGAACGCGTGTATATAGAGATGGGGATCAGAAATCGGAATCGGTAGCGCTTTCCACTCCCCCACCCCACTCCCCTCTCGACCGTTTGCGTCACCCCCTCCCCCTTTTTTTTTCGCGCTGCAGGGGAGGGCAGGCGAGAATGAAGTTCGAAACTGTCTGCCGGTCGCATCGAGACCACCGGAGACAAAACGGGGCACATATGGTATCCGCATACGAACTCTGGACAACGGGCATGGCCCATTTCTGGCGATTCTATTCCAGAAATCACTCCACCCAGGCGCCTTACCCGATAATTGGACAACTGGAAATGTGGTCGCGGTTTACAAGAGTGGTGACAAAAGAAACGCGATCAACCACAGACCAATATCCCTCACCACTGTTTCATGCAACGCACTACAACACATTTTATACTCCAGTTTGATCGCACACCTCCAAGAAAACATTTTTTTTCTGCCCAACACATCATGTTTTCCGAAGGGGACTTTCTTGCGATACCCAATTAGTTGACATTACCCATGACATAACTGCGTCAATTAATAATGGTAAGCAAGTTGATTACATCTCATTTCCAGAATGCGTTTGACTCTGTAGCATGTAATTTGGTATTGACAAAATTGTCGGCGCTTGATATTTCTGCTATTCTTTTGCTGGGGATTGAGGCTTGTGTGTGTGTGTGTGCGTGTGTGTGTGTGTGTGTGTGTGTGTGTGTGTGTGTGTGTGTGTGTGTGTGTGTGTGTGTGTGTGTGTGTGTGTGTGTGTGTGTGTGTGTGTGTGTGTGTGTGCGTGCGTGCGTGCGTGCGTGCGTGCGTGCGTGCGTGCGTGTGTGTGTGTGTGTGTGTGTGTGTGTGTGTGTGTGTGTGTGTGTGTGTGTGTGTGTGTGTGTGTGTGTGTGTGTGTGTGTGTGTGTGTGTGTGTGTGTGTGTGTGTGTGTGTGTGTGTGTGTGTGTGTGTGTGTGTGTGTGTGTGTGTGTGTGTGTGTGTGTGTGTGTTTAAACACGGATTCGACTGTGCTTAATTCAAAACAAATCTAAATGCTTTCACTGCTAGAGCAACAATTATGTAGTCAGTGGATCGAATATATGATTTTCACATACAGTACTCACGGATTGAAATAGGACATTCGGAGCGCTAACCTTGCAGTGCCACGCGGCATGTGGTAAACCACAGGCCGGCTCATTGGCTACTGGAAGGAACAATTCTGCTTTGTAGATGTTCTCCCTCTCGCGCCATACCACAATGCACCACCTTGGTTTCACGAGCGTCTACGGGCGGCACTCCATGAAGCGACGGCCACGCGCTCCGAATGTCCTATTTCAATCCGTGAGTACTGTACATGTACATGTATGTACAGTCTTTGTCAAAAATATACAGCCCAAGCGGTTCGCTTCCAAGACGTGTGGCGGGGCTCTTCAGCACGTCTGACAGTGCTAAGCTTGGGAGGGTCGAGGACACAAGTTTCTCAACCCGGTATATTCGAAAACATGACTTCCATCATGTTTTAGAATCCTCCGTTCCATGCATTATTACTATACGTCCTAGGGCATGCATTTACAAAGTATGGCGGCTCAGTCATCGGTTGCAAGTGGTACTGGAAAGGCCCGAAGGCACGTCGCTTCCCAATTGAGTTGTTTCGCGACTCCACCTTACTGCGTTCTATAGTGGCACAAATGCTTATTTTTCTGATGCTGTCTTTCCAATAACCCCCTTTTCTGCGAGTCAGTTATAAATGCAGGCATCAAACATTGGCACGAAATAGTTAGTGGACACGTTAACACCCACACTTTCATATACCACACTGGAAACAAGAATATACACAAATGGGAGCTTAAAAGGTTAGCACCACCCTTTATATTCCATATGTGGAAACATTTACTTCTTCAATATGAAGTAAAAAGGTGCTAAATTACCTTTTTACTCCCTGCACTAAATAATGGGGTATAAAGGAGGATTCTCCGCCTTATAACTCCCATTTTAAATGGAGTTCCTTGGTCTCAGTGCGACCAAGTCCCCAATGGAGTAAAAAAACACCATTTTGCGGCATCCGCCCCGCCACCTAGCGTCTCGTCTGCTTCTAGTCAGTCGTCTGACAATGGCGGTAACGACCCCTTGGTTACCATCGTCGCTTTATCTCTGCTCAACTCTGCTCCTTCACGGGCGCCTACCCCGGTACAAGATATCGGCTTGTCGCCGTTTTCCACTACAGTGAGCTACATAATTGAACTGCTCTTGTGAAGCCTCCAGCACTCTAACCATACCTAACCTTCCTTAGTTAGCGTCGCCACTCCGTTAGAGCCCCCGCTTAGGCCTAATTCTCACAGCCTTTTTCAGTGTGGTTCTCGTAGCGCGCTGCATAACCTGGAACTGTGACAGAGCATAATTTCAATGCTGAGCTCTTGATTGAGCTGATGAGGTTGCAGTTTTCCTCAGTCATATTGAAATGCCAAGCCTTAAAAAAGTGAATATCAAAGCAAACACTGCCATACCAAACTACCTTCACGGGTGTTTTCATTTTCAACTTATTCTGCTCTGGTTTTCAGTCAAATATAGGGTGGTGCATGACCGTGAAAGCTTCTCCGCGACTCCTTTTCAGTTTTTAACTATTTATTCTAATGCTGTATCTCTTTATCTACCAACATAGCCAACCAAACAAGCCCGTACAGCAAAAGCAGACGACAAGCAGTCGACACCTACCGCCTCCGCCGCCGCCGGGCTTGCAGACGGCGAAAAGAGTACGTGACGCGGGGTCACATTACGGCAGCGCAGTTTTTTAAGTTGGGTTGCCGGCGGCCCGCGCAGCTACTGCCCATTTCCGCCGCTAGGCACTGCTGTAAGAATGAGCCTGGAGGAGGATAAATAAACACGACGCCATTTTGGGCTCCATTTCAGTGGGTAGTAAAAAAATTTCTCCGTTGTAGTAAGAGTTAATAAAATACTCCATTTATATGGAGTAAATAAAACCTCCTTTTGGGTGCACGCTGGAGGACAAGCCATTTACTCCCATTTGGGTGTTGTTTTTTTCTTAAAAGTGCATTTAGTCGGTTTAGCGCTCCCTAGGAACATATTAAGTTTGTAGTAGAGTACAAAAAAAAAAACTACTGAGCAAAACCAGAAAACCGATGTTTCTCAATGGCGCGGTTACAACAAACAGTAATCTCGGAGGTCCGGCCATAATGCGCGTAAGAGAGCATTTGAAACAGCCGGCATGCGCGTTTGATTTTACTCAGCAACTTAATGCAAAACAACTCCTTTCCCGTTCCCCCATACAAGCGCACGCGCGAAAGCACGCACGCACAAACGCACACACGTGAGTACCAAAAAACTTCGCCATTGAACAAGTGTCAGCTAAACTCTCATTTATCATCGCAGTGCGTTGGCCTGAAAGGAAGCAGCTCCCGTCCAAAAAAAAAAAAGTAAGCACTCATAATTATTGCCCCTCACTTCCTCGCCCTCTCAGTATCATGCGCCCAACTGCACCATAATACCGCCCTTCTCGTTCTCTGCGCTCGAAATACAGCTACGACAGTTTCACGTAGCTATTTGTTGACGTCAAACACCGATCGCAAACACTGGAGAGGACACTGCAATTTCCTGCCGACGTAATCAGTGTGAGACGATCCCGCCTTCGTCGCCCCCCCCCCCCCCCCCCCCCCCCCCCCCCCCACAACAGGAGCGCAGATGGATCGGGCAGGCAGCCCACGTTGGCCCCTCTTCGGAGGCCCATTGAGAAAAGTTCTTCGACCATCAGTGCGAGCATTCAGTCAGCACTCAGGAAGAAGTCTTGTCTACGCAGCCGTGACGACGGTGCAGCTCTCGAGGTGATGCGCGTGCGTGTGTGCGCGCGCGCTTTACTGCACACTCGCGCACCTTCGTCCGAGGAAAGCGGGGGCAGAGGGCACGACGAGCGGCGCGTTTGCGTACATCGGTAGCTTCGATTGACGGCCGTCCCGTGAACCTTGACTCGAAGGCCAAGCACGGAATGCGCTACGCTTTCATTCACGGCCGGCGAGGAACTAGCCGGTGCGCGCGCCCTCTGCGGAATGCGCCCGTCCAAGCTGTCGGGAACGGCTCCATCG